>NC_092568.1:40648630-40948630 GCF_037975245.1 Apostichopus japonicus
AATTAATCTGTTTCAAAGTTTTATGTGTTTTATGCAAAGAAGATATATTTGTGGTCTCTCGGAACACTTCTTCTGGGGCACAATGAATTTAAGTGGAATCGATACCAGTTTTACTTATATCTTTTCCATTTATACTTTGTCAGTAAATTGTCAGTAAAGTGAATTTAGGTAAGAATAGTTTCAACCTGTTATTTGTACTAGGTTTTTGCAGTTTAGTTTGAATCAATATACAATCCCGTTTGTCGTTGAAGCGTACACACGTACTTATCGGAGCTCTTTAAATTCGTTCATTTCTGGGATCGTTTTTTTCATCAAAATACCATGTGATTCGTTGTGTTTTTTATGGTGGAATTATTTATTGTCTGTTCCTGACATTCTGCATGTTTTTGTGATCAATCTGTGATGTTTTTGTGTATTTTGTTTCAGTGAGTGTTGTCCGTACTTTTTAGGTCAGTAGCGTCAGTGTATCCTATTGAAGAGGTTAAATATAATTTTAAATTATACTTACTCTCGACAACTATTATTCTAAATGATCCTCTGACGACCCAGTCGCCCCTCTGACTATTTCAATTTACTGGTTCAACTCTCCAGTAAATGGTCTAGATGAGTGAGCTGTATATGGTCAAAATATGGCTTCGCAACTATAGCGCTAGCACGAGGTAGATCTACCGAATACATATGATGCAGACTAGACACGCAATTACTACTAATAAGCAAGGCAATACAAATATGAAAGTAATATCCACCCTGTCCTAAAAACACTCTCTTAATTAGATAAACACAGGGTGAACATGCCCTGAGTAACTACAATGTCTAAGGTAAAAGATATGTGTAAGTAATAGCTGTTGTCAGTATCTTTAACTGTCAGCAGACCATGAGGAGAAAGGAATGAGTGGCCACGTGTGTGTCCCTTATATACCAGCTTAGGTGCTTTCAATGGTAACCTAATTAGCATGTGTATAGTGCAAAGTGCTACTGGTGAAAAATTCCATCGATGCAATCTGGATTAGGCCTACTCTAGTCAGAGGCTTATTAGAGGGGATAAGTAAACAAACAAAGTTGACCAGTATAACATGGTCACTACAGAAGCTCCCCACCACACTACCGTTCGGTGTATCGGTCTGGGTTGATCCTAAGCTGCTCATCGTGAGTTATCAGGGCGGATAAAGCAAAAATGGTCAGGTTATGTTTGCCAGATGCCAAATTCAGGATGTCAGTGAAAATAAAAACACAATTGTGTCAAATGAGGAGGTGGTTGTGGTCCAGGTAGGTACGGTAATGTGCAGAAGGAGTCACTCGACATAATTCGGTCAAGGTATTACGAATTATTGTGTCGCCTAGCATCAACTCGTGCTAAAGTTGTCTTCTGCATTCTCCAAAATTTGACAATAAGGTTCAGTCACATAAATTGGTAACTTTGAGTGGTTTCTTGCATAGTCTGTGTTATGACTTCGACTTCCCTTTTTTTGACATTTGGTCATGTTTCCAGGGTAGAAGGGATTTGTTTGCCAGGCATGGGTTACACTTAGCTATTACTGGGGCCTCGTTGTTTGATAGGATGGTGAATTACTCTGTTGAACAGCTATGTTTATAATAAATTGGGGGGGGGGGGGGCGATGCCAGCAGGCATAAATTTTGATAAGGATTATGTTTCTAGTAGAGGTGCTTATAGGCAGGCGTTTTGAAAACAAGGAAAGTGATAGTCATAGTTCTAACATTATCAGGAGGCACGCTTAGGTACATAGATTCAGGGATCAGCTACACTATTAAAACACCCTGGTGAAATTTCACCAGTTCCTGGTAAAATTTTCACCAGGAGTTGCGTTTATATGCTACCCTATATATCCTGGTGATCATCACTAAGTTGCCTGGTGAATTAGATTTTAACAAAATCCTGGTAGATATAACCAGGAAAGCCTGGTTAATTTTGGGGTGAAATTTTACACTGTCCTGGTTAATATCAATGGGTATTCACCTCATTCCTGGTGATATTAACCAACATTTCTTGGGTGAATTTAATACATCCTGGTTAATATCAATGGGTATTTCACCTCATTCCTGGTGATATTAACCAACATTTCCTGGTTGATGCTAATACTATCCTGGTTAATATCAATGGGTATTCACCTCATTCCTGGTGATATTAACCAACATTTCCTGGTTGATGCTAATACATCCTGGTTAATATCAATGGGTATTTCACCTCATTCCTGGTGATATTAACCAACATTCCCTGGTTGAATTTAATACATCCTGGTTAATATCAATGGGTATTTCACCTCATTCCTGGTGATACTAACCAACATTCCCTGGTTGAATTTAATACATCCTGGTTAATATCAATGGGTATTTCACCTCATTCCTGGTGATACTAACCAACATTTCCTGGTTGATGCTAATACTATCCTGGTTAATATCAATGGGTATTCACCTCATTCCTGGTGATACTAACCAACATTTCCTGGTTGATGCTAATACATCCTGGTTAATATCAATGGGTATTCACCTCATTCCTGGTGATATTAACCAACATTTCCTGGTTGAATTTAATACATCCTGGTTAATATCAATGGGTATTTCACCTCATTCCTGGTGATATTAACCAACATTTCCTGGTTGATGCTAATACTGTCCTGGTTAATATCAATGGGTATTCACCTCATTCCTGGTGATATTAACCACATTTCCTGGTTGATACTAATACTATCCTGGTTGATATCATGAAATATTTCACCTTTCCTGGTCAAATTAACCAACATTTCCTGGTTGATGCTAATACTATCCTGGTTAATATCATGAAATATTTCACCTCTTTCCTGGTCAAATTTACCACTTTTTCTGGTTGGTGCTAATACTATCCTGGTTAATATCACAGAATGTTCAACCCCTTTCTGGTTAAATTAAACAACATTTCCTGGTTGATGTCACCATTATCCTGGTAAATATCACAGAATGTTTCACCCCTTTCTGGTTAAATTAAACAACATTTCCTGATTGATGTCACCATTATCCTGGTATGCCACTTTATTCTCCATTTAAGTTGCAATGCATTCAAATTGAGAAAAAGCAAACATAAATTATAAAACAACATCATCAATGTTACTGATAGCTGACTTTATTTGCATCTCCATTACTTTTGAATTTTGAGTACTAAGTGAACTTTTGCAATTTAGTTTAAAATAATTCCTCAAATATTTATACAATGAACTAATATAAGAAATGCAATACTGAAATCAAAATTTTGAGGACATATGTACAGCATAACCATCGTCACATGATGAAGCTCTGATTGCTCGACATCAACTGTTAAATGTAACAGGGATACCAAGACCTTGATCAGCACTTTTGCACAAGGATACAACTTGAAAATCACTTGAACAGTTTTCAGTACAGAACAAGAAATGGACCCTATACCTGTTACTTGAAAAACTTGATCAAAGCCTCTCTCCCAATAACCTTTGTTAAGACAAAATTCAGCCCTGTGTCAGTAGCTTCTTTTCTTTAATGGTATGCTGTATTAGCCCCAAATATGCTAGATATTCAAATGTGGTCACCTTTGGTCAGAATTCTTAAACTGTTTTTATTACAACCTTTGAGGAAATTTTCATATTCAGTCATCTTGTGTGTTCCTTAAAAATGTCTGAGAACAATTGGAGAGTAAAGACCTCCAGGAAGGTACTTTTTGAAACTTCTTGCCATTATAGCGTGCTATAATTTGGGGCCTATACTGACTACCAATAAACTACTTAGGAAGGTCTTAGAAGATGTATGTTCACATTGTTGTTGATAAGGATGACCTAATACCAAATTTATTTTCTTAATTTAATTATTTACTTATTGGAAATTAATTAATATTTTTAATTTAATTACAATTATATTTGACCACTTTGCACAGGCAAACCGAACATCTGCAAGACAATGATTAGGCTTCCAACGATACCATTAATGTTTTAGTCATAAACTCATTCTTGGACCTCACATACTTGTGCAAATTACTCCAACTCCAATAGAAAGTGGTAAGTTAAGCTTATTAATCACAAGAAAGATTAATTTGAAAAGATTTTGTGCTAACAGTTAAGTAGTTAAAGAATAGACCAGTGTGTCCTTGAACATGAAATTTCTGAAACTCCGACCCCGAATGACCATAATTATGATCACGTTTTGCATACATCCATATGTCCATCCGTGGACTCAGTAAGAAGCGTTTCCAAACAATTAACTTAACCGACCCCTAAATGACCTTTGACATAAAATTCCTGAGCACTTCCACATGTCTCTTCATCACAGGCCATGTCTATGCAAGTTTCATTGAAGTTGTACCAACAGGTATTATCAATTGTGGACAGAGAGATGAATTGAAATGCAAAACATCAAACTGTTTCTCATTAAAACAGCTACAATCACATTCTTGATCATCCAAGCCAAAGACATCCTTCTACTACTGCAAAGCTGTGTTACTTGGTAGCCTCTCTCAATTTCTCATTTTTCACCTCTTCCAGTGTGTACCAATCTGAGAAAGGAAAGAAACAATGAAAGTATTAAATGTTGTGTTAACGAACTGGAATGAAAAAGAAGATTAATCGCTTTCTTCAGTCTACTAGTTTGTGCCAAACTTTTTGAAAACCTTATTTTTTATCAGTTTCAGTAGTAGAAAAGGAATAAATTGCATTCGCCTGTCTTTTATAGCAAGTGCAGTAACAGACTGTGTTGGCAGCCAATTAAAGATTAAAGATTCTTCACGGTCGTTTCCTCAGATCTTTTTCGACAAACAAGAAAATAGAGATTTAAGTACACACAGCCTGTGTTTGTGAACTTGACATACCAATTGCATAATAGGCGAAGGTCATATGTGTAAATGTGCATTACACGATAGTCGCTTGGAGCAAAATGAGTCAATAGTGTCATTTACAGCACTTAGCCTATAGTCAAACCAAAGGGTGTGATACTGCTTCAACATTGCTTTTGTTGTCATTTTATGGTAGATGAAGGTAGGAGCACTGAAAGCCCTCTATCAAGCAAACAGATCTTAACTGGTTCCACTTTACATATAATCAGTGGGCTATCAGCTAGCACAATTCCATGTAGATTAAACATAAGTCAAAAAATAAAACTTACTTGTCTTACATGTATGAATGATTGCAAGGATGCACCCTTGCACCCTTCGATGTTGAAATTCCCCAAAACAACAGAGTGACAAGAGAAAATGCCAAGTTCATCTGCAACAAAAGATTTGTGAAATTGTTTAAATTTGATATAGTAAAATAACATTCACTGAAAGTTTACATCTTCTCCCAATCTTCCCCTCCCCCCCCCCCCCACTTTCCAAGATAGCCAAGGAATCTCACTGCTCTATGACAACAATTTTAAAAAGGACTGACACTTACTGAAGGCCATGGTCACACTTTTTGTTTATACCATGGAGAAATAAAACTAGAAGTCAGAGACTTGCCATCTGCAATGCAGAATGTAGAATATGCTTAGAATAGTGTACAATTATATGGTGTACAGTCCTGATTTGGCCTTTCTGTTTTGAAATTTCTAAGATACATGCACTTTAATTTAACTGAATTTCACTATCACAAGAAAATTCATCTAATATAAAATTGATGACTTCGCAGTGGCTTCAAGTTATGCTTCCACAATTTGCAGAGAGTAAGAGATCAATCTTGTACAAAGACAAATCGATATCTTTTAACACTTTAATAGGAGGAAGTGTATGGAAGTATGATCGAGATAGTGATATATTGCAATGATCGCAGTGACCTCAATTGACCTCTACATGCATAACTTATACATGGTATCAATCACCTTGCAACTCATTTTTGTGTTGGACTTTTGACTTGATGGTATGAGTTGTAGTTGCTCAACTTGTGTATAAAGATATTTTACTTAATAGTAATGCTCAACAGTATTCAGTTGCAATTACATTGAACAACACTTACCATCATAGGGCTAAGTAAACTGCAGCCTACAGATTTTTCGGTAATGGAAGGCTCAAGGTTGTGTGTTTCTTGTACTCTGTCATGGCTGTTAGCTCCTCTTGGTACAAATCTTCCATTTCTGCCAAACAAAATAACACATAACAGCAAAAAGAGTTATTTATTTCTGCACCTAACAGAAGCCGGTCACCATTGTTAGAAAATAGTTTCAAAGTAAAAGAAAATCAATTACATTAACGGTCTTTATTTGAGTTTTTATCATGTTTAAATACTAACCAGTTTGTATCTATACAAACATTCTCTCCCATGAAAACTGTATATGTGTCCCTTTTTGAATGTTCAGAAAATCAATGCCATAAGGAAAACTGTTATGGGCAGTTTGGTTAAGTTGAGATTTACACCAATTTCATGATCTGCTGTGATATATATGGAACCATAATATGCCTTACTGTAAATGTGTCCCTTTTTTAATGTTCAGAAAATCAATGTTATAAGGAGTCCCTGCTATGGGCAGTTCAGTTTATTGAGATTTACACCAAATTCATGATCTGCTGTTCATGATCTGCCTTATTTGTGACTGGGCCTAAGCTATACCTATATCATTGCATGGGTAGGCTTAGCCTTATTAATTTCAGCCAAAATTTGTTTAACTTTCACAAACAATTCCCCCCCCCCCCCCCTAATTTACATTGAAGTATAGTCTATATTGAGATTAACCATACACAGGTTTCTTGGTTTTTATAAATGAATAGTACAAAATTATCATTTTTTAAATTAAATTTCATATTATCAATGCATATAACCTAAATTTACAAATAAAGCTTAACTGGTTATAGCCTAGCATGGGTAAGTTTTACACTCAGAGTCAGAGTCTAGGCCACTACAATAAATGTATCACTTGCAATTTTGAGCAATCTCTTCTTTTACTGTCGGCAATCACTAATAGCCATTTCCCGAACATGTAGACTACTAGTAGTATAGCCTAGGCCTAGTCTTTTAAAAGCGAAGGCAAGCCTAAGACTAGTCTAAGACTAAAATGAACTGACCCAAGAGCACAACGGTCTATGCATAATTTCACTTTTAATGTGTGGCTTTGATTAGGTCTGTCCTCAGAAGCTACCGTACACCACAATTACACGAATTTGGTAGAAGTTGTCACTAGAAGCGGCCGTTGATTAGGGAAGGTCTTGGTTTGAGTATGACACACAGTAGGAATATAGTTACTTAGGTCCAGGCTTAGGCCAGGTCCTGAAGTGAAGGTCCTTACTATACAAATACAAGCATATACTATCTCATAGCCAGTACAGTGTATTTACTACATCAGTGAATGAATCTGACCTAGCCTAACAACGTAAGGGCTTACGTTAGTTTATAGCCTACTTCAATATCGCGCGTACTGACTGTATCACAGAAATGACAAAATCGACATGATCCCGGTATTTCACCTTTACATTTAAATACTGATTTAAGGTTACTCATACCCCATTGGTCTAGCAAGAATTTGACTTCGTCATCTGCAATAATTAGATGTTTATTTGCACATATCTACGTTGTATTTGAATGTTTCTCCTGCTTGCGATTGTTGTCGTTGTGTGAAGCGTATTCTAGTTATTGTTATTGTGAAGCGTATTCTAGTTATTGTCATTATGACGTCACCCATGGCTCGCGCATTGGTGGTTTGCGCTGTGGTGTGGCGGGATACAAATCACGCACTATTAGAAGCGTATCTTTTTTTTTAAATGATTCGGGGTTGGAAGACAGCCAAACTGGTTCAAATTGGTTGAGTGCCCATTTGCATATGCTCATCTGCATATCAGGTTGGCACTCAACTAATCAAGAGTTTGGTAAGGGGTGAGTTAAAAGTTTACACCAATCGGGTTCAAGGGCAGAGCGTGTGCCCTGTGCAACGCGTCTTAATTTGTTATTTTGGAATCAGGGGTTTAAGTGTTTCTTAAAGATTTATCGAGGAGTTGAAGTTTATCTCCCGAAGTCTACAGACGTAGAACAGTAAGCTCCGTAATTTATATTTACGTCTGTAGACTTCGGGCTCTTTACATTTTAATTATCTAAAGTTACAAGTTACAGTTTTATCCTGAATCAATAAAAGAAGACATATATTATGCAGTACCCGCTTTTCCTGATTATTTCACGTTTCACGCTCGGTTCTACGGTATCAGTGTAAGGCCGGGCTTACCGTTCCCGAACTACCTAAAATAAGCCTTACAGTAGGAAGCACCGGTGTGAAGTTAGATACTTATTCCCCGTTCCTCGTTCGACATTCGCGAACTGAGCTGCCTATTCGGTTACGTATTCGACAATTGTATCGACGTAACACCTATGGTAAGACAAAAGCTTTCTTACAAGATGTTCAACATTTGGTCGTGGAAAGAGGTTTATCTATGGCCCATGGATCATATGAACTCCAATGACTATGTAGAAGGGTACCATAATGCATCTTGCCCGGTCCAAATAGTTCTTGACCAACTAAAATGACCAGTACTTCATCAGTTCTTAAATTAATGTAAAAAAAATACTTTAGGCCCTAATCAAGACTAGCACGCCTTGGACCACCTTACCAATGGGTCAGATGAATTCTTAACACATTGTAGAAGGATACCATTATGCGTCTTGCCCGGTCCAAAGAGTTCTTGACCAATTAAAATGACCATTAAATCAACATTTTTTTTTAAATAAATGTAACGGGAACTGAAATAAAAACATTTGGGCCCTAATCAAATCCAGCACGCCTTGGACCGCTCATCCAATGGGTCAGAAGAAGTCTAAGGACATTGTAGAAGGGTAACATAATGCGTGTTGCCCGGTCCAAAGAGTGCTTGACCAATTTAAATGACCACTAAATCATTACCTTTTCAATGAGTGAAACGGGACCACGAAAAAGCGTTGGGCCCTCATCCATGCAGCACGCCTTGGACCACCAAACCGATGGTTAACGTGAACTCTAAGGACATTGTAGAAGAGTACCACAATGAGTCTTGCCCGGTCCAAAGAGTGCTTGACCAATTTAAATGACCACTAAATCATTACTTCTTTAATGAGTGTAACGGCACCACGAAAAAGCTTTGGGCCCTAATCCATGCAGCACGCTTTGGATCACCAAACCGATAGTAAAAATGAACTCTAAGGACATTGCATAAAAGTACCATAATGCGTCTTCCCCGGTCCAAAGAGTGCTTGACCAATTTAAATGACCATTAAATCATTACTTCTTTAATGAGTGTAACGGGACCACGAAAATGCTTTGGGCCCTTATCCATGCAGCACGCCTTGGACCACCAAACCGATGGTCAACATGAACTCCAAGGAAATTATAGAAGAGTACCACAATGCGTCTTGCCCGGTCCAAAGCGTGCTTGACCAATTTAAATGACCACTAAATCATTACTACATCATCGAGTGTAACGGGACCACGAAAAAGCTTTGGGCCCTAATCCAAGCAGCACGCCTTGGATCACCAAACCGATGGTCAACATGAACTCTAAGGACATTGTAGAAGAGTACCATAGTGCGTCTTGCCCGGTCCAAAGCGTGCTTGACCAATTTAAATGACCATTAAATCATTACTTCTTTAATGAGTGAAACGGGACCTCGAAAAAGCTTTGGGCCCTAATCCAAGCAGCACGCCTTGGATCACCAAACCGATGGTCAACATGAACTCTAAGGACATTGTAGAAGAGTACCATAATGCGTCTTGCCCGGTCCAAAGTGTTCTTGACCAATTAAACTGACCACTAAATCATCACTTCGTTAATGAATGTAAATGGACCTGCAAAAATCTTTAGGCCCCAGTCAAGACCAGCACGCCTTGGACCACCTAACCAATAGGTCACATGAACTTTAAGAACATTGTTGAACGGTACCATAATGCGTCTTGCCCGGTCCAAAGAGTGCTTGACCAATTTAAATGACCACTAAATCATTACTTCGTTAATGAATGTTAATGAACCTGCAAAAATGTTTAGGCCCCAGTCAAGACCAGCACGCCTCGGACCACCCAACCAATTGGTCATATGAATTTTAAGGACATTGTTGAAGAGTTCCATAATGCGTCTTACCCGGTCCAAAGAGTATTTGACCAATACAATCGACTAATGCACAATCATTATCCAGTACATTCATCAATATCTTCTTTTTTGAATTTCAACTCTACGTCTGTACCAGTGTGGTGATACAAAACAAAAGCAACACCTTTGGCTCGCAAGTTTAATGCTAATTGGTGCTTTACAATCATCAGCATACAAAGTTTCCGTCCCATTCCGGAGAAACACATGCGCACTCTTTTTTTTTTGGGGGGGGAGGGGACCTTAGCGCAACTACATTTTCAGAATGAAGTGATTTCTGTAGACTGGCAACGAACTGAAAACGTTTTTGTTTTAATTATTCGTAATTCATAGAACTTAATTTTATTTCTTTTATTCATTTCACCCGTCAACCCTTCACATATTTACAGATTTAAAGAACAGAGAAGTGTTCTTGCCTCTCTTCTTGAAAGTGGTTTTGAACGCTTTAACCCCCTTCGTAGATTCTGAAAGATTCCACTGCTACATTCTAGAGCTGACCATGGCGCTATAAACAGACAATCAGTCATCTTGGGTCAAGCGGAGATAAACTGACTTTAATAGTTTATTTAGCAAAATAGTCTTCAAGTGAAATAGGTCTACCCAGACATATATTTTATGCCGAAATCCCTTTCTGATTTATTTATGATCTCCATTAGCTATAGTTGGTAATGAACCATCCAAGTTACCCTATAGTGCCATTCTATGCATTTTGATTTTATCGTGTTCCCATGCATGTGCTTGTTCTTTCTCTTAGCGATTTTTCAATAGAAAGTTTCTCTTGGAGTGTAGAAGGCAGATCCACCATTAGAAGTCTCACTGGGTTTATTCCAACTAAACATAGAGCAGAGTTAGTGTGATATTTTAGTTGATTTCCTTTCATTCAGTTCTACCTAAATATTAATTTTAACGTCCATAATCTAGCCAGGGACGTCGCTAGAGGGGGTGTGGGGTGTCTCACCCCCCCCCCAATCTTGGTAAAACTGACGATAGTTGGAAAAATTTAGTGCGACAGTCGGAATTTCCGACTGTCGCACTAAATTTTCCGACTGGCGCACTCTAATTTTCAAATATTCTTGTAGTGACCTAAAATTGTAGGTCAAAATTGACCTTGAACCAGTCATATTTACTACGATTTCCTTGTCACAATGAGAAATTGTATGTCGCGATCTTTATACTCCACCATACAAAAACTTCGTATGATTTTGAATACTCTAAAAAAAATGCCTAATAGAACTACTACTGCACAACATATACGATTAAAACGCTCAATGCTAATTTACGGAAGCTTAAAAATGCCATCAACATAAGAAAAACTTTGCCCCATAAGGTGAATTTTTTCTGTAAATTGTTTAGATAACAAGATAAAATGTTATCAAAAAAACAGAAAAATGTTGCATTGCTTACTTGCTTTAAATAAGTAATTGAACAATTTTGTGAAAAATGTTTAATTGAAAACTAATTAAATCTCGTCAATTAGTCATTTTTTACTGCAAAATGTTCAATTGTTCACTTCATTCCATATGAGCAATTGAAAAATTTTCTGAGAAATGTTTAATTGACAACGTATCTTATCTCGTCAATTGGACATTTTTGGCAAAATGTTCAATTGTTCACTTCATTCCAATTGAGCAATTGAAAAAATTTCTGCAAAATGTTTAATTGACAACTTATCGTATAACGTCAACTCAACATTTTTCTGCAAAATGTTTAATTGTTCACATCATTCCAAATGCTCAGTTGGAATGAAGTGAACAATTTTTTTTATTCATGTGAGTGATAAATAGCCCCACCCCCACCCCCAAGAAAATAATATTAAGCGCGCTAGGAAAAAGCACTGTATTTTTGGGTAATTCACTATGTCGTCGAATATAATTTGTTGAAAAAAAGTTTCCCCTTCGTTACATTAACATAGCTTTTTTAGTCAGTAGTCTATGTAGCTTATCAAGCAGATAACTTGTACTCAGTTGCTTACTCGCTTAACCAGAGTGATTAATAAGTTTGTGACGTGAGAGCCAGTGGTACAAATGTACCGAGAAAAGTTTGGAACAAAAGTGCAGTCGCGAAAGATAGGGTGTCTGACTGACACTGACCGTATCGTTGACGAGTATAGTGCCGGGGGGGGGGGGGGAGGGGTACAAGGCAGGAGTCGGAATTTTCTGGCTCGAAAACCCATCCAGTTGGAATTTCAGCCACTAAACCCCCAATCATCAGGCCTTAGCTACGTCCCTGAATCTAGCTATATAAATTTTACACAATACACAAAACACATTCAATCCATTAGCAAAAGTGCTAGATTTAAGGTCAATTTCGCGTTTGTTAATTTAAGTCACTTTCTAATCACTTACAATTGTATTTAATTAATGTATTAATTCTTCGGTAAATATCAATTAGGCTATATGCTGAGTCAATTATGGAAGTATATAAGTCAAGAGAAATATTACATGCTTAATATCCACCCCCCCCGCACCCCATCCCCACTTATTCTCTGATTGGATTGAAATGTACTTGCAGAAGAGAAATTTTCATGCCAAATTACTCTAATCTGGTAGAATTGATACACTTTTACCAATCTATGTGCAAAGATGTTCCATACACTATTACTCAATACTTCATAAGATAAATTTGAATGAGCGGAATAAAGAACCATGCGTTCTGATTGTAATTGAATGATTCATTCAGGATGTTTCCTAGAAGTTTTCTCTCGTAAAAGAGCGCTTGAACATTAGGCTCGAACTAATTGATACCGATGAACGAGCTGACTGCCTACCGTCATTTAACGTCCATGGAATTACCTTTAAAAGGCTGAGAGTTCATATTAATCATAGCGTGATTGCTCCCTTGCGTCGAACCATTAAAATTGATAGATAACTGAAATAATCTGCAGCATGTTGACAGTTTAACTGCTTTTTTGCATTTGTATTCCCAAATGAATGAAATATCGGAATATCTTTCCTTCTACGAATGTCTCTGACCCACGTTAGGAGAGTTAAAGTGATATTGTTCAATGTTTGAACGTTACTGCATGTACCATTAATGCATGGTAGGCCTATATAGGGTATGGTTTATTTCTTTGATTGTTTGTCCGGCTGTAAGCTTCATAAGCTTCATTGGGCTATCATGACAGTGCATGCCTGCTACAAGCCTGCTAATAGCCTACAGCCTTGCTACGGCCTTGCTACAGCCCTAGAAAGATGCTGTCGCTTTATGCCATCGTGTTCAAATATCTGCCACATTGCAATTGTTCACTTTTGATTAGGCTGAAATTTCGTAAGTGATTTGAGTAAGTTAAAGTGTTATATGCTAACATATCGATGAATTCGGAAGTCATTTAGAGGCTTTCTTAAATTGTAAAAGCTTTCCGACAGAATTTGGCCATGTATATAGACATGCTGCCATTAATTTGAATGCACTTAAAACGAGTTCTCTCTTTTTCATTCCTTGAGGGTCCAAAGTGCAATTTGTGATGCTACCGGTTGACACTAAACGCACGATACATAACATATGAGATGGACACTCATTTAAGAAGTGATGATGTAATGGTCATTTAAATTGGTCAAGCACACTTTGGACCAGGCAAGACGCATTATGGTACTCTTCTACACTGTCTTAAAAAATCATATGACCCATCGGTTAGGTGGTCCAAGGCGTTCTGGTCTTGATTAGGGCCCAAATGCTTTATATTCGTGATCCTGTTACATTCATTTAAGAAGTGATTATGTAGTGGGCATTTGAATTGGTCAAGCATTCTTTGGACCTGGCAAGACGCATTATGGTAATCTTCTACAATGTCCTAAGAGTTCATGTTGACCATCGGTTTGGTGATCCAAGGCGTGCTGCTTTGATTAGGGCCCAAAGTATTTTCGTGGTCCCGTTACACTCGATGATGAAGTAATGATTTAGTGGTCATTTAAATTGGTCAAGCACGCTTTGGACCGGGCAAGAAGCATTATGGTACCCTTCTAAAATGTCCTTAGAGTTCATGTTAACCATCGGTTTGGTGGTCCAAGGCGTGCTGCATGGATGAGAGCCCAAAGCTTTTTCGTGGTCCCGTTTCACTCATTAAAGAAGTAATGAATTAGTGGTCATTTAAATTGGTCAAGCACGCTTTGGACCGGGCAAGAAGCATTATGGTACCCTTCTAAAATGTCCTTAGAGTTCATGTTAACCATCGGTTTGGTGGTCCAAGGCGTGCTGCATGGATGAGAGCCCAAAGCTTTTTCGTGGTCCCGTTTCACTCATTAAAGAAGTAATGATTTAGTGGTCATTTAAATTGGTCAAGCACGCTTTGGACCGGGCAAGACGCATTATGGTACCCTTTTACAATGTCCTTAGAGTGCATGTTACGCATTGGTTAGGTGGTCCAAAGCGTGCTGCATGGATTAGGGCCCAAAGCTTTTTCATGGTCCAATTACACTCATTAAAGAAGTAATGATTTAGTGGTCATTTAAATTGGTCAAGCACTCTTTGGACCGGGCAAGACGCATTATGGTAATCTTCTACAATGTCCTTAGAGTTCATGTTAACCATCGGTTTGGTGGTCCAAGGCGTGCTGCGTGGATTAGGGCCCAAAGCTTTTGTGTGGTCCCGTTACACTCATTAAAGAAGTAATGATTTAGTGGTCATTTAAATTGGTCAAGCATTCTTTGGACCGGGCAAGAAGCATTATGGTAATCTTCTACAATGTCCTTAGAGTTCATGTTAACCATTGGTTAGGTGGTCCAAGGCGTGCTGCATGGATTGGGGCCCAAAGCATTTGTGTGATCCCGTTTCACTCATTAAAGAAGTAATTATTGAGTGGTCATTTAAATTGGTCAAGCACGCTTTGGACCGGGCAAGACGCATTATGGTACTCTTCTACAATGTCCTTAGAGTTCATGTTACCCACTGGTAAGGTGGTCCAAGGCGTGCTGCATGGATTAGGGCCCAAAGCTTTTTCGTGGTCCCGTTACACTCATTGAAGAAGTAATGATTTAGTGGGCATTTAAATTGGTCAAGCACTCTTTGGACCGGGCAAGACGCATTATGGTAATCTTCTACAATGTCCTTAGAGTTCATGTTAACCATCGGTTTGGTGGTCCAAGGCGTGCTGCGTGGATTAGGGCCCAAAGCTTTTGTGTGGTCCCGTTACACTCATTAAAGAAGTAATGATTTAGTGGTCATTTAAATTGGTCAAGCACGCTTTGGACCGGGCAAGACGCATTATGGTACTCTTCTACAATGTCCTTAGAGTGCATGTTACCCATTGGTTAGGTGGTCCAAAGCGTGCTGCATGGATTAGGGCCCAAAGCTTTTTCATGTTTCAATTACACTCATTAAAGAAGTAATGATTTAGTGGTCATTTAAATTGGTCAAGCACTCTTTGGACCGGGCAAGACGCATTATGGTAATCTTCTACAATGTCCTTAGAGTTCATGTTAACCATCGGTTTGGTGGTCCAAGGCGTGCTGCGTGGATTAGGGCCCAAAGCTTTTGTGTGATCCCGTTACACTCATTAAAGAAGTAATGATTTAGTGGTCATTTAAATTGGTCAAGCACGCTTTGGACCGGGCAAGACGCATTATGGTACTCTTCTGCAATGTCCTTAGAGTACATGTTACCCATTGGTTAGGTGGTCCAAAGCGTGCTGCATGGATTAGGGCCCAAAGCTTTTTCATGTTTCAATTACACTCATTAAAGAAGTAATGATTTAGTGGTCATTTAAATTGGTCAAGCACTCTTTGGACCGGGCAAGACGCATTATGGTAATCTTCTACAATGTCCTTAGAGTTCATGTTAACCATCGGTTTGGTGGTCCAAGGCGTGCTGCGTGGATTAGGGCCCAAAGCTTTTTCGTGGTCCCGTTTCACTCATTGAAAAGGTAATGATTTAATGGTCATTTAAATTGGTCAAGCACTCTTTGGACCGGGCAACACGCATTATGGTACTCTTCTACAATGTCCTCAGACTTCCCATGACCCATTGGTTAGGCGGTCCAAGGCGTGCTGGATTTGATTAGGGCCCAAATGTTTTTATTTCAGTTCCCGTTACATTTATTTAAAAAAAATGTTGATTTAAAGGTCAGTTTTATTGGTCAAGCACTCTTTGGACCGGGCAAGACGCATTATGGTATCCTTCTACAATGTGTTAAGAATTCATATGACCCATTGGTAAGGTGGTCCAAGGCGTGCTAGTCTTGATTAGGGCCTAAAGTAATTTTTTTACATTAATTTTAGAGCTGATGAAGTAGTGGTCATTTTCAGTTGGTCAAAAACTATTTGGACCGGGCAAGATGCATTATGGTACCCTTCTACATAGTCATTAGAGTTCATATGACCCATGGGCCATAGATAAACCTCTATCCACGACCATATGTTGAACATCTTGTTAGAAAGCTTTTGTCTTGCCAGAGGTGTTACGTCGATACCATTGTCGAATACGTAACTGAATCGGTAGCAGTTACTCATTCGCGAATGTCGAACGAGGAACGGGGTATCTAACTTCACACCGGTTTTGAATAGTTGATTTGAGTGATAGTCTGACCCAGAAAATTTGAAAAAATATGGAAATTTTCGGTAGGAAATTCCGAAGATTGGGCAAAAATACTCAAAATAAATTTGGATGGGTCTCCAAGTAAGAATTTTGTCTAAAAAATCTGAAAAGTGGTCAATTTTTGGTAAATTTAACTAGTTTTAGGCAAAAAACGGTAGAATTAGCAAAATTAGAAAAAACGTGCGCTAGAACCCCACAAATGACTAAAAACGCTAGATCTAGTGTAAAAACGCTAACTCTGGTAACACTGGATCGAACGTCTTGAGTCGCGACTACCAACCAATCAGAGGCGAGGATTGCAATATGCAAATAATCTATTTTCACCAGGGTTATGTTAAGATCAAGTTTACGCCAGGATGGATAGATCGTAATCAGGATGATGTTAACTCACGTAGCCAATAACCAGGATAATGTTAGCAAATTGTTAACCAGGGAATTTTCACCAGGTTGTTTTTAGAGTGTAAAGGTTGTCTTTACCAATGCTAGCAGTATTTGTACAAATTTTGCTGAATTTACTGTTCTTCTTGAGGATCTGAAACCTGATGTGTTTAGTATCAAAGAATCTTGGATAAGGGATGACATTAATTGCTGAATTTTCTTACCCAGGGTATATTGTGTATCGTCAGGACAGGAGGGAAACTCATCATGGTATTGGCGGGGGAGTTTTACTGTATGTTAGGGATGACATTGTAAGTGTTGAGAAGTCTCAGTTGCAAGGTTCTTTTTTAAATTCTGTCTGGTGCGAGTTGTCCACAGACAACTCCAATAGGTCCAGTTATGTTATAACTATTAGTGTTGTTTACCGTTCTCCTAACAGCAGCGAATATAACGATATCTTGCTGTTTGATTCAATTAGAAAGGCTGCTAAAGGTGATGTTGATATAATGGGCGACTTTAAATTTCCTGACATTAATTGGGGAGATGGTTCCAGTGGTAGGAAGAGTTATAACTTTCTAGATGTTGTGCAAGATTGCTTTTTACATCGGCATGTTACTTTCCCTACTAGGGGAATAACATCCTGGATCTTTTCTTGAGTTCTGATCCAAGCAATATTGTTGATTTTACGGGTCTAGAAAAACTAGGAACTAGCAGTCATTATATACTTTGATGTTTTTTGTAATGTCGTAAATTATGTTAGCAAGGAAAAAGTCCCTGATGTTTCAAGATCAGATACAGAGGCAATTGAAATTTTACAAAAAGTTACTGATTGAATTAATTTGTTAAGAGATATGAGTGCTTCTCGGTCTTGGACTTGTTTAGCTAATGAGTTAAAGTTCATTATGTAAAATCATGTTTCATGGACGAATCGTCGTCGTCGTAAAAGCAGTTTGCCTTCCTGGATGAATAAGAAAGGCAAATGTGCAATTAGGCAAAAACGTAGAATGTGGATGTTGTTTGGAGGACCAATTCTGAATCTCTTTTGGCCAAATTCAAAATTCATCAGCTGAAGGTAGAACGCTTAGTCTCTGATGCAAAATTGAATCTCAAAAATAACATTGCCGTAAATATAAAGGATAACCCAAAGTCCTTTTTGTTCTTACGTCAGGTCAAAACAGAAAGTTAAAAGATGCAGTTGTTTCTCTTGGGGCACCACAGGCAGATAATATTGTTACTGATAATCATGATCTTGCAGATCATTTGAACAACTATTTTGTGTCGGTTTTTACAAGGGATGATATTAGTAGTATTCCAGATTCTCAGTGGGGAAGTGATGGCCCTTAACTAGATACGTTCTTATTTTCGGATGAGGTTGTCTTAAAGGAGCTGCTTTGTCTAAATGTATCTAAAGCTTCTGGACCTGATGCAATCCATTCGTATTTGATGACAACGTTTGCACACCATCTCGGCGTTCCACTCTCATTGGTTTTTAGTAAATTTATGAATGAGTTAAGATTGCTAATATTACCCCAATTTTCAAGAAGGATGATAAGTCGAAGCACTGTAACTAAGGCCTGTTAGTGTTGTTTGTAAGGTTTCGTTTGTAAGTTCATGGAGTCTATTGTTACACAGTCTATAGTCAGTCACTTCATCAGTCAGTCTTGGATCAGAGAGTCTCAATATGGCTTTTGTCATAAAAGGTCTTGACTCACTAATATTCTTGAGTTTATGGAAGATGTAACAAACTCACTAAATAGGCAGAAGTCTGTGGATTTTGTGTTCCTGGATTTCCAGAAAGCCTTGATAAAGTTCCCCACCAGCGTCTTTTACTTAGGGTGAAGAGTATGGGTGTCAATGGGAGTTTACTGTCTTGGATCGAGAATTGGCTTGGTAATAGGGAACAGAGGGTGGTAATTAAAGAATGTGCTCGTTCTTGGTAGGAAGTTACTAGTGGGGTTCCACAAGGGTCTGTTGTGGGTCCCTTGTTGTTTGTTGCCTATATAAATGACATTGACGGAGATAGTTTGTGTACAGCTGAGAAGTTTGCTGATGACACCAAATTGTATTCTGAGGTCTCTTCCAAAAGCGATTCTGAGAAATATCAAACGAATTTGGATAAGGTTTTTTCCTGGTCTCAGGGATGACAAATGCTTTTTAATATAGATAAATTCAAGGTGATGCATAGTGGTAGTAGTAACCAAAAGTATACATACAATCTTAATGGTGTGGAGTTACAGGAGATATTTGTTGAATTAGAACTAGGTATTTACATTGACTCATCTCTGCAACCTTCTAAACATTGTCTTGAAGCTGCTGAAAGAGGTAATAGGGTTTCAGGTATGATCAAGAGGAACTTCTGTTTTCTGAAAGAGGACATAATAGTTAGGCTTTATAAGTAGTTGGTTAGGCCTCATCTGGAGTATGCTGTACAGGCTTGGAACCAATATTTTGCTAAGAATAAGGAAGTACTCGAAAAGGTCCAGAGGAGGGCTACTAGGATGATTAGTACATTTTAAGAGTGTTCCTTACTATAGGCGGTTACAACTGTTGAATCTCACTAAATTGGAGCTTAGGAGGTTACGTGATGACTTGAATCAGGGTTTCAAGATCGTGTATGAATTTGACAATTTATCTTTCACTG
This sequence comes from Apostichopus japonicus, assembly GCF_037975245.1. Lineage (NCBI taxonomy): Eukaryota > Metazoa > Echinodermata > Holothuroidea > Aspidochirotida > Stichopodidae > Apostichopus > Apostichopus japonicus. Next base: position 40,668,196 of record NC_092568.1, read on the forward strand.
ACTTCTTCATGTTTGCTAATAGTAGTTGTACCAGAGGTCGTTGTCGTAAACTCCAAAAGTCACAAAGTAGGATTAATATTCGGCATAACTTTTTTTTTCTAATAGGTTTGCCTGGAAAAGTTGTACATCTAAGTAGTGTAAATGGGTTTAAGAATGCTTTGGACACGCACTTTATGCATTGTAATCGGGTCTGAGTTTTTTGTCTTCAGTTTTTTCCTCTCCTATAGGGTCCTTGATGGGGATTTGAGTTTCTACTAAACTAAACAATTCCCAGAAAATTTAGCTCAATCAAATGCGTTAATACGCACTCCATCAAGTATTACTGAGGCTTTTGTGTGATCACTAAATGTTGTTTAACCTATTTTAATCGACAATCTTTTCTATATATTTTAGCCAGTAAGAAATAATGAGGAATTCGTTACTGTTAGAGTTAGCTAGAGAATACGCAGCTGAGTAATGTACAGCCTGGTGCTGCACACAACTTCTTTCTACAAGAGTATAACAGAGACTGTGGAAAAACTGTACAATACATATATACAGCAAAAATTGCTTAAAGGTAACACCCTTACAAATACAACCTGATTAACCTAACAATAGTCTGAAGCGGAGCTGTAACATAAGACACTTAACTGATCCACAAACTGCATTCCTTCTTACTAAATATATAATAGAGCTACGAACTTAAAGGTATATATACATTATTAAATATAATGTGAGACTGCACTTATCAACAACTTTGTAGAGCATTCTCTTAATGTTTGTGTTGGATAAAAACAGTAGCGTCATCAGCAAACATAATAAAGGAAGCCATATGAGAAGACATGAAAATATCCTTTAAATACATAATACAAAATAGTTGTCCTGAAATGGATCCTTGTGAAACGCCAATATTACAAAAAATTCGTGATGAGCTTACACCATTATACAACACAATGTGATAAGGATCACTTAAGTACCTCTGGAACCTACTGAAAGATATTCCACGTACCCTATAACAATCAAGTTTTTGTAAAAGAATGCAGTGGTCAATGGTATCAAAAGCATTTGAAAGATCAAGAAAGATTGCAGCTGTATGTCATAACATATCCATTTTATAACTCAAAAAATAACAGAGGGTTATACCGAATAGGGGCAATATTTAATCCTTAACCTTATGGTTAAACCTCGAATCGATACATAAAACTGCAACCCATTGGGCTGGTTAACACAGCCTCGCCTAACTAACCAATGAGATAGGGTTATTTAAATTCAAGGACACGTCTTCCCAATCAGTCTCTATAACACACTCGTGTAGCCTTCATCGTAACCATGAAACAGTCTTGAGAAATATAGGAAACAGCTTGGCTTTAACCAACAAACAATTTAACCAGCACATTTCCCTAAGCGGTAAATGATAGTTAAATATTAAGTCCTATTGACATAAGTCCAGGCACAACAGGGTAAAGAAACTAATACTATTTGATAAAAAAGGAAAATTAAAGAATGGAAAACAATCACGAGAGTGATATCAACACTTTAAAATGATACAAAATCTCGTGTCACACTGAAACATTCACACTTCCAGCACAACTAGGCCAGTTTGTAACGTAAGGCCTACACAACACCATACGATAAATTTGTGTAGCGATTCTTAAATACTGAAAGAGGTCGCTAATTTAAAATACCGTCAGCGACATACACACTATTTACATAACACTATGTCCAAACCGAAAAAAGAGCCCAGTACTACAAATTTATTACTTAAGTAATCCTTTGACGTAAATGAGACGCTATTATACATACATCTTTATCTTAAAGTAATCTTAAGGATCTACTTCACGTAATAACATTACAACTATGTGATTCAAGCCAAATGATAATTATAATTACGTTGAAAAAGGCCAACCCATCTGCAGCATTTATCCGATACAACCCATTAACTTACGTAATGAGGCTATACGGTGTACAATGCAAGTGCCACGGTGCATGCACACTGTGCTGTTTTTTGTATGCGGATCCTCTGTGAGAACATCATAACAAACAAAAGCTTTACTACAATTAGCTTGGTCACTTTTTTTTGGAGAATACTATTGATTACTTTCCACACTTTAAAGACCAACTATGGAGACAATTTTTTTTTTTTTGGGGGGGGGGGGGATTTTCCATTAATTTGGGAGTTTACATACCCATAATCAACATGTGTAAAAAATCAACTTCGAAAACCTACTATAACCCATCAAAAAACGACCACGAAAATGGACATTTTGGGTAGTCACGTGACATGAACCTCTGGAATGTCTGAAAACAGAGATTGACCCAAAGGAGCCTCTGGTCACCGTGTGACGTCAAAATTGGTATACCGCGAAAATCAAACGCTGATATAGGCACTGTTTATACACAGATAGCGAACAATTGTACTGTATTCGACTTCCAATTGTGAGCGTTTGAAAAGCTGTTAGCTGAAACCAAGAACACTTGAAGGTAAAAAAAAAATTTATGACAATTTTGAGAAGAAAATTTAGTTTAATTGGTTATTTTATTAGCAAAATTTTCACTCAAATGGAAGCATCTTTTACATAGCGTTGCGTCAATAGGTCCGTACGGTACAATATACTGTAGAACATGCAGGCAGCTTGGCGATTCCGTAACACAATTTGATCGCAAGATACCGTAAACTGAACAGAAGAATAGACCTAAAAGATGCCTCATGCGTGATATGTGACGGAAAATGGCTTACGTTACTGTCAACAAATTACCAAAAAGACACTAAACATAATCGAACAACTACAAGAAGACGCTGACCCGAATCGACCAGGGTGGCATATGCATTACTAAGCTTCAGCTGAACATAGTACTTACTCATTTTAATATCCAAAAGTATATAAACACAGAAAAGTATCCTTTCAATAAACAAAAGTTAGCAGTGAATATCCAAATCCACGTTTCTCGTTCAATCCTGGGCGAAATACTACCGTGACTCTGTGTAATTCCATAGAGTTAGGTCTAGTTGAAACAGGCCTTGACCAGTTGCATTCCACAATCACAAGACAGTCACTAACGAAATAAAACGTCCGATCGCTACATAGAACCGTTTTTATTCAACTCCTTGGACCATGCAGATGCCGGAATAAACATAACGGACAATATACCACAATGTATCACGAACTCACGATACTGGAATACAACAAAGGAAATAGATAAATACTATTTATAAGATATATATATAGACTATTTACACATGCTGTGAGCCAACTCACTACATGTACTAACAATGCTACCCTATAGGCACGTTTAATACACGGTCATCTCTTACAGTAAATATTATACTGTCAATTGCGTGATATAATGTCACATGTAAGGTCGTCCAGAGCTTGTTTACGGTCAATTTCACATTAGCTATGTCCGACCATGGTCCGACACAGCTATCGACGGTATATAATTTTCGCAGAATGAGACATATGCAGCATACACAGAGGCAGTGTCATGCATGTGGACTCATGGGCATTAGATACTCCGGGTTCTTTTACTCGGAAATCTAAAAAAGCTGATGCTTTTGTTGGATGATGTATAACTGACACCTCCAACAACACAGAATTGTGGCATTTCGGGGGAAAAGGAGTTATCGTTGATGTTTTTGGCAGCTCAAGTATACAACTTTACACACTAAAAGTATTGTTGTGAGTGAGGTACCTGATGTCTTCGGAATGTTTCAGGAATGTCTGAAATAGGTTTAATAAAAAGCTGACTTTTCTTCCCATTTTTCACGTATTTAATGTCCGAAATTGGTAAAGTTAAATACAGCAATGTAATTGGAGTGAGTTAAGGATTATATACATGCAAAATGGTGGGATTTTATGCTCATCGAAAAGTCTCCTAAGTTGGTCTTTAAGCACTTCGTCCTTGTTGAAGTCAATGAGGTTGCTATGGTAAATTTTATTTGCCTGTCTACCAACAATTGTAAGCACAAAGATAACAAAATCATAAGTAGAAAGAAAACAATATTTCAAAAGCTTGAAAATGGTTTTTATATTGACATCGATGAACATCTTTTCCACAATAATTTACTACAAGCTTTACGTTGTTTCTGTTTACACCTGAGCGCTACAATTTCTGATTTTTCAGTTAAGCAGAAATACAAACCAATATGCCTGGACACGAGTAAGTATTGACGCCATACACAATGTAGGATGATGTGTATTTTCAAGTTTTAGATCAATTTCCATCGCAAAATAGGTCTGATAAACTATTAAGTAACATCAATACATGTATAGTTCAAATAAATTGTCTTATGATGTAGGTTGAGTGTTTATGTCACGTCCGACACCAATTGTGTGTTCCAAGGCGGATCACGATGCTCTTTTCAGTACAGAGTAGTCTTCTCTTTGTGCACGTGCGAAGGAGGGAATACTCCCGTTACGAGCTTAAGAAAACGAGAGAGTATAAAGCAATTCCGGAATGTTATCCCTTATCTTCATTTAAGCGCATGTATTTCATGTACGAGGGTCGAAAATACGTCTCTTAAACAATAATTGCTTGCTCTAATAATGTTCAAGAAAGTCTCTCTTTGATCTTAGTCACTCTTCAATAGCTGTTTCTGATTCACATAAAACATTCCAAACAAGGAAAATAAAAATAAAATATTTTGGGGTCATGGTTAGAAAAAGCCCCTGTAACTAACCTAACAAGTTAGCGCAAGGGGCGCTTTGAGTTTTTTTTTTCGTTAAAAAGGGTTCACTTTGAATTGAGTGTTATAAGTAAAGTACTGTAGGATCATCCCGCATGGAACTTTAAGTGCTTCGTAGTGTATTATAGTAAAACCTGAAATCTTAGGTGAAAATAGTAAGCTGAAATGTTTTTATTACAAGTTTCTCCATTACAGTACAGGATGAATATGTTTGAAGGAACATTGGTGCGGGAAAGAATAGCATGGGTTGAGCCCATTACTCTAATCTAATTTGAAGTAAAGTGCATTAACCTTTTTCTGCCTTATTCTTCATCCCTAGCTTCAACCATGGACGTAATCAGAGAAATGTGAGTTGCAAAAACTTTTCTTGCTCAATCTTCCAAGTAAAATATTTGCACACCAAGTCCTTGAATACTCTTATTAGGGCTGAATTCGAGTCAAATACATATGTGTCCAAGTTTATGTGGGGTCCCAAATCAGACCGAATCCGAGACAAGTGCAGAGTCCAGAACACCACAGTCCTAGTCCAACTTCCGCCACAAACTTCCAACACCATAAGTATGTGTTGCTAGGAGATATCAGAGGTGGTAGTTAAACTGGGTAAGCGGAACTAAAGAAGCCTACATTATTCCCCCTCTGGCTGTGTTGTAGATATTGATCATTCGTAATGACGTTTTTGAAGGAACCACCCATGATTTGTGTTGAACTACGATTCACACTTTCAGTTGCTGTCAGGACGTTAGGTTGAAATCATACGAAAACAACTACATGTTAACACATTCATTATAAAATACCAGTGTTTCGTTCAGTTTCTATGTATTCCTTGCACACATAAGGTACCTTGAATAAATGATACTACCTACATCGTATCAGACAATAACTTTCTGTCAATGGAAAACAACCTATGTTTCTCAACCATTACGTTTTGTACGAGTCCCATATACTTCGGCGTATATCATTTACTGCTCACCATCAACGTTGTACCTCTTGCTCATCCACCTTGATAATCTCAAATTTCACCAAAATGCCGACCATAATCAACTTTACTTGTCATTCAAAAAACCACATCAGTGCTTCCTCTGTGGTATGCTTTATACACATGAATGCGTCAATGACAAAACACAACGGATGCAATGGCATCAATTTAAAATTGAATGAACTGAATTTAACAGTAGAGAAGTTAAAGAAAACTGGTTGTTTCAATAATAAAAAAGTTGACAATTTAAAGTCACTCTGTTTATGTTTTTACTGTTTCTTTCTATTATAAAATTATACGTTCTTCTCTCCTCTCCATCTGTTCCTTTATCTGCAGAATGTAAGTACTATCATAATAAAGGTTTGTAGAACAGTTTTATTTTCGATTAACACGAAAAACAGGGAAAAGATTAGGAAAATCAGTTCTTTCACTTATCATTAACTTACATTTTAATGCCACTGTTCTCGTGTGTCAATCAAATATTGTAATTTGCACACTATTGGTAATACACAATTTAACAAAAGATATCGTTATCGATTACATGGATTACAATGTCAACGAAGATAGAAAGATTTTTTTCAAATGAATTTGTAACTCTAACATTAACCATTGATGTTATCAGCTAGTGATGTTATTGGCCAAAAACAGAGGATAAGCTAAGGAAGGTTAGTTGTTTCAATTATCATAAACTGACATTTTAAAGCCACTGTTCTCGTGTGTTTACTGTTTTTGCCTTCTCTATTATATGACGATTTGTTCTTTTCATTTACATATTCCTTTCTTGTCAGGGGGTAAGTCTTTATCATGATTAATGATTGTAGATGCGTATCATAAATTATCCCGCTTTCAAAGAAATAACAGGGAAATCAATTCTTGTTAATTCTTTATTTCATCAACAGTGTCAATCAAATATTATAATTTGCACACTATTGGTAATGCACAATTTAACACAAGATATCGTTATCGATTACATGGATAGCAATGTCAATGAAGATAGAAAGATTGTTTTCAAATGAATTTGTAACTCTAACATTAACCATTGATGTTATCAGCTAGTGAGGTTAAGGGCCAAAAACAGAGGATAAGCTAAGGAAGGCTAGTTGTTTCAATTATTATAAACTGTCATTTGAAAGTCACTCTGTTTGTGTTTTTTGCTGTTTCTCTATCATAAAATGATTCATTCTTCTCTCCTCACCATATGCTCCTTTCTTTGCAGGCGGTAAGTACTTATCAGGATTAACTTTTGTAGAACAGTATTAATAGCTACTAACACGAGGAAAAACAATTTCTGTTAATTCTTTCATTTCTTTATAAACAATTTGAATGAAACATTTTAATTTGCACAACATTGGTAACGCACGATTAAATACAATAACATTTTTATTGAATATATTAAGTTCAATGTCAATGAAATAGAATTATTGATTTGAAATGAATTTGTAACTATAATATTTAACCATTAATGATATGAATTAACCAGGTTTAGAACGAGAAACAGGGAAAGCTAAGGAAAAATAGTTTTTTCACTTATCATATACTTACATTTTAATGCCACTGTTCTTGTGTGTTTACTGTTTTTGCCTTCTCTATTATATGACGATTTTTCTTTTCATTTATATATTCCTTTCTTGTCAGGGGGTAAGTCTTTATCATGATTAATGATTGTAGATTTCGGTCATAACGTATTCCTCTTTCAAAGAACCACCAGAGAAATCAATTCTTGTTAATTCTTTATTTCATCAGCAGTGTCAATCAAATATTAAAATTTGCACACTATTGGTAATACACAATTTAATACAAGAAATGTTTTCGATTACATGGATAGCAATGTCAATGAAGATAGAACGATTGTTTTCAAATGAATTTGTATCTCTAACATTAACCATTGATGTTTTCATCTAGTGAGGTTAAGAGCCAAACACAGAGGATAAGCTACGGAAAACTAGTTGTTTCAATTATCATAAACTGACATTTTAAAGTCTCTCTGTTTGTTATTTACTGTATCTAACTATTATAAAAAGATTCGTTCTTTTCTTTTCTCCATATGTTCCTTTCTTTGCAGGCGGTTAGTACTTATCATGATTAACGTTTGTAGAACGGTGTTAATATATATTAACACCAGGGAAAATAATTCCTGTTAATTGTTTATTTTCTTTATACACAATTTGAATGAAATATAACAGTTTGCACAACATTGGTAACGGACGATTTAATACAATAACAGTTTTTTTTCGATTATATTAAGTTCAATGTCAATGAAATAGAATGATTGATTTGAAATGATTTTGTAACTTTCATATTTACCCATTAATGATATGAATTAACCAGGTTTAGAACGAGAAACAGGGAAAGCTAAGGAAAAATAGTTTTTTCACTTATCATATACTTACATTTTAAAGCCACTGTTCTCGTGTGTTTACTGTTTTTGCCTTCTCTATTATATGACGATTTGTTCTTTTCATTTACATATTCCTTTCTTGTCAGGGGGTAAGTCTTTATCATGATTAATGATTGTAGATGCGTATCATAAATTATCCCGCTTTCAAAGAAATAACAGGGAAATCAATTCTTGTTAATTCTTTATTTCATCAACAGTGTCAATCAAATATTATAATTTGCACACTATTGGTAATGCACAATTTAACACAAGAAATGTTTTCGATTACATGGATATCAATGTCAATGAAGATAGAACGATTGTTTTCAAATGAATTTGTATCTCTAACATTAACCATTGATGTTTGCAGCTAGTGAGGTTAAGAGCCAAACAGAGGATAAGCTAAGGAAAAACTAGTTGTTTCAATTATATAAACAAATGGACAATTTAAAGTCACTCTGTTTGTATTTTTACTTTTTCTCTATTATAAAATGATTCGTTCTTCTCTCCTCTCCATATTATCTTTTCTTTGCAGGCGGTAAGTACTTATCATGATTAACGTTTGTAGAACAGTATTAATAGCTATTAACACGAGGGGAAGAAATTGTTAATTCTTTCTTTTCTTTATACACAATTTGAATGAAATATTATATATAATTAGCACAACATTGGTAACGCACGTTTAAATACAATAACATGTTTATCGATTACATGAATGACAATGTCAATTGAGTTAGACCGATTGTATTGGAATGAGTTTGTAACTTATATATTTAACCATTGAAGTCAAAAGCTAGTGCGATGATGAGCCAAACACAGGAAAAATAGCTACGGGAAACTAGTTGTTTCAATTCTTATAAAGTGACATTTTAAAGTCCCTGTGCTTTTGTTTTTATTTTGTCTCTCTATTATATAATGATTCGTCCTTTTTCTTTTCATCTGCTCCTTTCTTTGCAGTTTGTAAGTACCTATCATAATTAACATATGTAGAGCAATGGTATTATATATAAACATGAGGGAAATCAATTCCTGTTTGATCTTCATTTTCATACACAACTTGATTGAAATATAATTTTTACAACATTGGTAACGCATAATTTAATACAATTACATGTTTATCAATTATAAGAATGTCAATTTCAATAAAGATATAAGACTAGTGACGTCGTTGTGGGTATGAATACAATGTCCAGAGAGTTATGTTAGTAATACAAGGCAACAATGATCCATTCTTAAAGGTGCTTTCAAGATTCTTCCAATGTGAAATTTTCGACAGTAGGGTGGCAGCAGATATGCGGTTCCCGTGGTCGTACTGTGTTAGAGGAATTTAAAAAATTGTGCCGTTTTCTGAGCCAGGGATTTGTTATTCAAATAACACATTCTTGAGAATGATTATGAATATAGGCCAATGCCGTTGTTGTTGTTTGGGACGGTTGGAGTGAGGGAGGAGGGGAGATTGGGATTAGTGATGAGATCGGTGTCAAAAGTCGGAACCCGGTACGTGTCTCCATGGTTCAGTCGGTCTCCCGGGTTACGTTCATTATGCATTCAACCTAAACCTTACTTGGCCTATACTAAATACTTAATGGTAGTACGCATATTGGCGGCCGGATTAAACTTTTTAAAGGCCCGTGGCCAAAAATGTTTAGGGGTCCCTATATTTTTCAGTGAGATTTACTGGTACCGGATGTACTCGCAAAAGACATTCAATTTCACACAGAGGTTATGAAAGAATAACTTAATGTAATTAACAGACATAGGCACAACAACATTTTCCGTTTGTTGGGGTACATTTTCGGCCTTCTACTTTACTACTGATATCTTTTTTGGAAACATATAAGGATTTTTTCGTGGAATTTTTTCGTCTCTTAAATTGGGTATGCACTTCTAGTACTAACTGTAATCACTACAGGAAAATGAATGCAGCCATGTTCCAAAGTTTGCCGTCCAACAGTTCCTGTATTTATTGTAGTACAAGTAAATCACATTGCTTTGTTGAACGAAACGATCGCACTAACTATGAACATAACTTCGTCGAATTAAGAATTGCTTACAGGAGATATTCGTACACATTCGCAATTTTTAATCGTCGTTCGATGCAGATCATTACCGAACGAATATAATTCCCTACTAGTGTGTAATACCTTGTCCATATCTTCAACCTCTCGCTTAGTTCAGGAGTAGTATACCTAAAAATTTAAAAATAGCTTAATTCCTGCCACTATATAAATCAGGTGATGTTACAGATTAGAAAAATTATAGACCTATTTCTCTTTTACCCGTTCTTTCCGAAATCCTTTAAAACATAATTTTTAATCGAATTTATTCTTATCTTGCCAAATATAATATACTTAGTGATAATCAATATGGATTTCGTCCAAATCATGCAACATTTCTGGCGGATATTGATTTAATCGACAAAGTCGCAAATGACTTTAACAATAAACACTTTGGGACTGGAATTTTTTGAATACCGTTAATCGTGACATCCTCTTAAGAAAACTTTCTCATTATGGTATTAGAGGGACTGCCTTAAGTTGGTTTTCTAGCTTCCCGAATAATATACAAAAGTTTGTAACTTTTAAGTCTAGCTCTTCCACCATGAATTCAATCACATGTGGAGTTCCCCAAGGGTCTGTTCTTGGTCCTCTGCTTTTCTCATTTATATTAATGATATTCAGGCAACTTCAACGATTCTGTTTTTTTTATATTATTTGCCGATGACACTAATATTTTTTTTCAGTCACAAAAATTTACAACAGGGCTCAGCGATTGTCAACCAGGAACTAAAAAAAGTATCTGTTTGGTTTCGGGCTCATAAATTATCTTTAAACATTGATAAAACAAACTTTATGCTTTTTCGTCCTTACCAACAAGCGGTATGTGATATAAATATAAAGATTGATAATCAGCTGATTTGTAAAGTGAGCACTACTAAATTCCTTGGTGTGATAATTGATAATCATATGAATTGGAAGCCACATGTTCAAAAAGTACAAACTTATGTTGCTAGAATTGTAGGTGTCATGTATAAACTTAATTCATTTATTCCATATAATATTCTACTATGTATAAAACCTTAATATTTCCTCATCTTCATTATTGTGCTATATCCTGGGCAAAGTCTTCTCCCAATAAAGTAAACTCCCTCTTTATCCTACAAAAAAGGGCTGTTAGAATACTTTGTAATGCATCTTATCGTGATTATATCTCCCATTTATTTAGTGAGCTTAAGTTACTGATAATATTTGACATTTATCATTATCAGTTGGGTATTTTTATGTTCAGGTGGCGGGAATGCTTGCTTCCAACAATTTTTTTTTTCACTCCGACTAAAATATTTCATCACCATAATATCAGACAACAGTCAAATTTATTTCGTGAACATACCCATTCTGTATCTTCACAACTAACTGTTAGATACACTGGTCCTAGGTTTTTAAATACCCTAGATACCGAGGTCAATAGTTCCAAATCACTTTGACATTTTAAAACACAATTTAAACGGTCTTTATTCAATAAGCACGTGTAAAGTTTCTAGTTTCTTTTCCTATGTTTAGGTGTATTTTGGTGGGGGTGGCCTGGCCCCGACAAGGTCTGCTTCTGCCAGGTCTCCCCCACTTCACATTATTTCATTTTCGTTTTCATTTTCATTTTCATTTTCATTACAATTACAATTACAATTACAATTACAATTTCAATTTCAATTACAATTACAATTACAATTTCAATAAATGGAGTAATATCATTCTTTAGACTGGAAAGTTAAATTTCGAAATTATTTTAATGCATGCCCCTCGTGCTTTTGCTAATGTTAGACCATTTGACGGATACAAGATGATACGTCCTGGCTAGCCTATTGCGAAATTGCAAAGTGGTCACAATGCATAGAATCGCACGATTCCAAGAGAACGTGTCTGTGTTTAATTATCGTGATTGCCATATGCCAGGAAACTGCTGCTCTAATAGTGTGTGATTTCTCAAATTCCTGTGGAGGACCCCACCCCATCCCTGTTTCACGCTTTTGGTGCTCACAGGCTCGGTTTTCGCATTTCATTTCATACTTTTAGTTAACTATCCCTTCGACAGTTCAACGGATGAAATTTTCTGTTCTAGTTAGGTATTGGTATATTTCCTATCAGTACGGTTACCATGGTTACAAGTGCTTGGAAATGGGTCATATTGTAAAAGTACCTAAACTGAACGAATTTAGCCCGCGAAACTCCTCCACCAAACTTGAACTGTGATATTAATCAAGCCGTGTCATTATATATCCCTGTCGTGTGGTTACAACCAATCAGATGTTAGTAGATGCTTTCCATTAGCTGTGTCGAATTTTTTTGGGACCGTTCCACTAAATTTGACAGGGGAGGGGGGTGGGGTCAACTTTCGAACATACGTGTCCCTTACAACTGTATAACTTATTGTTTATAGTACCCATTAACACAGTGATTTGTACGGGAAAAATATCAATTAATAGATTGGTCGACCCGTACTGCGTATCAGTTAATCATCCTAAAAATTGTAGCCATCATAACATATAACCATCAAAACGTATTGAAGCACAGGTAACTAGTAAAAATGGGGGGGGGGAGATCCAAAAAAGACTATTTAATGAAGTAGTGAGGTTAACTGCGTTTAATCTGTTCATGTGTGCGAAAACGTTGATACAGCACATGTGTTAATGTAATTTGAGCATGCTCACTGTCCCTTTATATCCATACGCAAGCCACATAACAAGGTGCAAAACTACTTGGCAAAATCTACAATACCTATGATCGAAGCTGATGGCTTCGATTAATGAAGTAGTCAGGATGCGTTGTATCTGCTCAAGTTTGCAAATACGTTCATACTAAACGTGTTTTAATGTATTTGAGGCATGCGAACTTTACTGTTATATTCATACGCGAGCCACATAAGGAGATGCAAAACCATTTGAAAAAATCTGCAATTCCTAAATTCGAAGCCGAGGGCTTCGATTATCTAATTGATTCACGTATAGTAATCTTACATTTTAATGTCACTGTTTGTGTGTTGATTGTTTCTTCTCAATTATTGACTCACGGACTAGTATGGCCAGTGAGTTATTGTGATCATGAGGCAGGAAAGTGCATCAACAGTCGTAAAATGCTTTCATTCGTTCATTTTCAGCATGATATACTTGAAATCGGTGAAAGGCTTTAGCTTGTAGCGGCATTTGTGAAAAGAGGCGTTTCCCACGTTTTGATTGTCATTTGAGGTCAGTGGAGGGCGTTGTTGAGATCCACTAGAACGCTAATCCTCTCTCAATTTAATTCAATTTACCTCAAATTGAGTACGGTGGATGTTGTGATACTGACGAGTGAAAGGTGTACATGGATTTTAGAAATGATTTTGGAAAGCGTAGTTTCTGGCAATTTTTGTTCCATTGTTTTCAATGTGGTATAACTTTTAACCTGTACAGTAAAGGAAAACATTTCGTATAAAACTGTATGAAGAAGTGTCTCTTCCATTCATTAAGTTCATATTGCTATATCTGGTTTTTTATTGCTATGCTGTATTTTCAATGTTGAAGACTTGTAGCAAGTTCAGAATGCTTGGTATTTATATTTCGTCCTGAAAAAACCCAGTTTTTCTGTGGTTGAATCTACTAACAACAATCTTCACTTTCTCTTCTTCGTACAAGCTGAGTTCTTGCCTTTTTCTTATATCGTATCTTGCCGAAGTTCTGTCTGTGTTCTGTGGTTGAAGTAACTTCGATATCAAGTTAATTAGGCACGGAACTAATGAATATTATTGAGATTATAGGGTCAAATGTAAAAGAAAAATACATGGCAATAACTGCACAACCTTCAAACGGATTGTAGTCAAACTTGGTGTACAGTTATTGGTTAATAGCTGGTAGGTGTAAGCCTATATGCTTTGGGACCATGTAGGCCAAAATAAATTCTTTGGGCCCCAATTTGTTGGGCCCAATATTTTTGGGACCATTTGATCCCATTTTGGGGGGGGAATAAATTGATTATTGAGTCGGTTAGTTTGAGCGACCTATTTTGGGACCATATACGATCAAATATAATCCGGCCCAATATTTTGCGAGGGCCAAATTTAAAAATTGCAATAACTTTACAACCTGAGATTGGATTGCACCGACACTTGGAATACAGTAGCTGGTTTTAAAATGGGACATGTGGGCCTTTAGGGTCCATTTGGGAACCAAATTATAGTTTGGACTTTTTTGGGTCTAATATTTTGAGCAAACGTTTTTCTGGACCAAATTTTGGATAGTACCATTCGGCTCTTGTGTTCACATTACTTTTACTATTGGAATGACTGGTATGGTGCTAGGCTATGTGTGTGCATATAAGAGACATTGTCCTATTGTCTCAACTGAAGTTGGTATGATGAAAATATTGTTTGATGACATATATACAACATATTAATTTCGTAAGGAACAATAGTTATCACAGAAAGACACAAATACATCCACAGAGTGGTTATCTATTAACCAGTGCCTATAGATATTCTAATTGATGTTAAAGACAAAAGTATACAAGTGACAAATTAACAAGAATTTGCACAACTATCTCTATTCGGAAATACTCGCAAATCACAAAGAGCACACTCCAAACAACGGGACAATTCCTTAAATCAGTCGATGGAGCGACTGCAGCATGGTTGTACTAGTTACGCAAATATAATGGAGTCGAATCTGCTTGAAAAATCAGCAGTTTTAAAGTAGTTTGAAGTCTCAAACACTGTGTTTCATCCTATCAGGGCAGTTTCTGCGGGAGAATTTACTATTACTATTCTGTCATTTAATACTACTATGTCAAGTTTATGCACATATATTCCCTAATTAGCGAGTAATTGCCCGAAGAAGCGTGATTGACACGTTTCTTCTGCAGCCTTTGCTTATTTAAATTTCTAACCGATTTCAAGTATCCTACTTCATAATTCAAGGAAGTAAGTATATCAAGATACTATTAAGCCCTTGAAGTAGTATCAGTAGACACATAAGGGTACATGTGTAATCAACCGCCGCAGTATAGAACCGCACGTACTATATGGGGGAAACAACCACCATATAGGTATGCAGAACACTTTGTGGGCAGACAACATTGGTTGGACGCCATACAGACGAAAGTTGCCCACCCACAAAAAAGGAAAGAAAGCAAAGAGCAATGTTATAAGTCTGACGTTAAAAGAATGAGAATCGGAAATGAAATTGTCAGGTGGCAATCTTTAAAGCCGGGGAAAGGTTTTTAAGTATCAGTACGTGTTTGCGAAATTAAAACTTCTACCTTTCCAGCTTACTGCACTAAAACCTCAGTGAAAATGACACCGTTTTATGCAATTTCCATATCAAAATTCTTTGTTTTTATTGAGTTATCTATCGTTAAACATTGTCAGCTGAATAAAATACGCCAGATTTATTAACGAGTCCGTATATTGTACAAACTTCAATCAAAATGTGCAGGCCCCGCCCAACATATCATGTACCAATCAAATCTCTCTGTTTTACGACCGTTAGGTCTAGGACTACTTTCACTTTCGTGGCTAGCCTGTGTTATGTCCCTTCTCTTGAATATTATCTTTTTTTTTCTGTCATACTGATTAAGCTTGCAAAATGGTGTCATTTCTTTCCGTTGGACGATACGAGTATATATGCGTTACATTTGTGCAATGAACCTGCTGATATGGGCGGTCGCAGTGATTTCGGTTCGCAGGTAAATCGTTCGCGCCATAGGGGCAACATAAATTAAACTCCTCCCTTTCGATTGCGACAGCTTTTCTCCATTAAACCCACCTGGTCAGATTACATTTAATTAAGAAACATTGAATCTGCTGCGGAAGTTTGTTTTCCGAAATTCATTAGCAAACACGCATTGAGACTTTAATCCGACGTACAAGTGGCCAAATTAATCAGGCTCGTACTTTGGGATAGGTTACAATTGTTTCTTATACTCTTTCTGACCTATGTTGTGAAAATTCATTAGGTACTAAACCGCATAGCAAATGAGTTTGAAACTTGTATGCAGTTATCTTGCGATTTTGATAATTGCAATATAAATCAGTCATATTAGCGACTTGAGCAGGCGTTAACTGTAATGTGTGATTTATTCTCGGCAATTTCGTAATGACTTGCAGGTCCAAAATAAACACTGATACCAACTTTAAGTGTGCACTGTACTGAGAAATACCTTTACAAAATGTTGAAAATTGTGCCTAAAACAGATTTGCTCGTTGTTACTTTGGTAAAACTTGTCAGTAAACATTGATGGTTGATGGTGCATTACAGGTGAAAATTCCATCAGGTACCATTTTCACATACGATATAAAAATAAAATAAATATTAAAGGTAAAAGATATTAATCACTAACTCTGTAAAATAATGAGTAACCCTAACAATTCCATAAATGAATGTCGAAGGACAACACAAAAGCAATGAATGCTTGTCATTTATTATGCAATGGTGACCTATAATAGGTTGTGGTTCACTTTCCTGTATTGTAGGAACCTCCATATTGTCATCGTCAATCAGGAACTTAAGGAACAATCTGAATGGTGACCTATAGATATGGGTATGCTAGTCATCTTCCTGCCCATGAAATGCAGCATGCCTTTGTATATATTTATATAACATTCACCATTATTTTAACGTGAGATTTGTAAAATGTGTCCTCTAGTATAATGATTGTTTTTTCTTCTCTCTATCAATTAATTTCTTTGCAGGTGGTAAGTTTTTTTCATGATTAACGTTTGAAGATACGTATCAGTATCTGATCCCCGTTAAAAGCACTAGGGATATTAGTTTATGTAATTGTTTACTTTCATATACAATTTGAATGAAATGTTATAATTTTCACAACATTGGTAACGAACAATGTTAAATCAATTACATGTTTATCGATTATATGAATGGCAATGTCAATGAAGATTATAACACTTGTTGTGAAATGAATTTGTTACTGTGACATTTAACCCTTAATAAAATGAGCTAGTGAGGTGATGAGCAAAAAGCCAAGAAAAACTAGTTGTTTCAGTGTTAATAATTTGCCATTTTAAAGTCACTGTGTTTGTCTTTATACAGATTATAATTAAGTATGTATTGTATTTTCTTCTTTGTATCTGCTTCTTTAAAGGTGGTAAGTGTTGTTCATGATTAAAATTTGTACATATGTGTCCGTTTCTATTCCCCTTTCAAAGAAACCACCAGCTAAATCAATTCCTGTTAAATCTTTATTTTCATACACAATTTGAATGAAATATTATAATTTGCACAACATAGGTAACGAACAACTGTATACAATTATATGTTTATTACATAAATGACAATGTCAATGAAGATTGTTTGAAATGTTTTGACATGAATTTTTCACTTTAATATTTAACCATTAAAGATATGAGCTAGTGAGGTGATGAGCCAAAAACATGAAAGACATTCAGGAAAATTAGTTTTTTTTTTCAATTATAATAGCTAACGCTTTAAAGTTACTGTGTTGCAGTTTTTACTTTTTTTCCTGTATTATTTTGATTGATCTGTTCTCCTTTCTATCTATTTATATTGTTGCAGTTTGTAAGTCTTTTTCATGATTAATATTTGTACATGCGTTTCAGTTTCTATTCCCCCTTTCATAAAAAAAAACACCATTCAAATAAATTCCTGTTAATCCTTTATTGTTGAATGAAATGTTAACAGTTCCACAACATTGATGACGAACAATTAAATATAAACATTTGTTAATCGATTGCATGAATGGCAATGTCAATGAACATAGAACTTTTGCTTTGAAATAAATTTGTAATTTTAATATTTAATCATTGATGATATGAGCTGGTGATGAGATGAGATAAACACAGTGGAATAGCTAGGGAAATATAGTTGTTTCAATTATAATAGACCGACATTTTAAAGTCACCGTGTTTGTGATTTTACTGAGTCTCTTTTCTTCTTTCCATCTTTTCTTTTATCTGAAGGTTGTAAGTACTTATCATGAGTTACGTGTGCAGAAACGTGGCATGATCCCTATATTCTTCAAAGAAACCACCATGGCAAATCAACTCCTGTTAATCCTTTATTTCATACACGATTTGAATCAAGTATAAACATTTTCAAAGCATCGATAACCCACAATTGAATACAATATCAAGATTTTTTGATTATATGAATGTCATTATCATTGAAGATAGACCAATCGTTTTTAAATGAATTTTTAACCTAATAATTTAATATTTGATGATTTGAGCTAGTGGAGTGATGAGCCAAACACAGGCAAAATATTAGGAAAAAAATAGTTTTTTTTTCAGTTATCGTACCCTTACATTCTAAAGTCAATGTATTTGCGTGTTAAAATCTTCTTGACTATTATATGAATATTCTTTTCTTCTTTCTATCTATTCGTTTGAATCCAGGGAGTGAGTTTTTATCTTGATTATCGTTTTAGATACATATTAGTATCGATCCCCTATTCATGGAAACCAATAAAAGTCATATTCAATGGAGATAGTACAATCGTTTTTAAATGAGTTGGTAACCTAATATTTTAACATTTGATGATATGAGCTAGTAAGGTGATGAGCCAAACACAGGCAAAATATTAGAAAAAACTAGTTGTTTCAGTTATCGTACCCTTACATTCTAAAGTCAATGTATTTGCGTGTTAAAATCTTCTTGACTATTATATGATGACTTATTATTTTCTTCTTTCTATCTATTCGTTTAATTCCAGGGAGTGAGTTTTTATCATGATTACCGTTTTGATACATATTAGTATCGATTCCGTGTTCAAGGAAACCAATGGATGTCAATGTCAATGAAGATAGAACGTTTGCTTTGAAATATATTTGTAACTATAACATTTAACCATTGATGAGATAATATTTGAAGTATATATGTATGATGTCATAAGATATGTACATATATATATGTCGATGAAGATAGAACGCACATTTTAATACAAAAACATGTTATCGGTTACATGAAAGGCAATATTTCTATTGAATAATTGTTTGAAGTGAATTTGTAACTATTACTTTGAACCATTTATGATATGATTTTATGAGGTGATGAGACGGAAGCAGGAGTGAAGGTCATAAAAAAAAGTTGTTTCAGTAACAATAAACATGAATTTTAAATTCCCTCTATCTGCATTTTTACTATATTTCCTTCATTGTATAATGTATTATTTTTTCTTATATTTTTGTTTCTCTACAGTCGGTAAGTCATTTTCATGGTTCTCTTTTGTAAATACGTATCATTATCTATTCCTCTTTTAAAGAAACCATCTGGGAAATCAACTTCTGATAATTCCAGGACAAAACATTTTTATCAATTATATGAATGGCAATGTCAATGAAAATAGTACGATTTTGTAAAATAAATTTGTAACTTAAACATTTAAATATGATGAAATGTGCCAGCGAGATGATCAGTCGAAAATAGGGAAACGGTTATGGAAACTAGTTGTGTCACTATATTTGGGTTCTACCTTTTTTCTTCTTTATGATATGATGAATTGTTTTTCTTCTTTTTATCTATTTTTTTTTCTTTGCAGGCGGTAATTTTTGTTTCATGATTAACTTTTGTAGATAGGTTTCATTATCCATTCAGCTTTTAAAGAATCCACCAGAGAAAGCAATTCATATTATTCCATGTCATGTTAATTCATGATTTATGTTCATAAAAAGTCTGAATGAAATATTTTTTTTTTTGTAACCATGATAACTCAAGTGTATTATAATAATAAGTTTTTCGATTATATGAATGGCAATGTCAACGAAGATAGAACATTTGAATGTGTTAATTTAAAATTTAACAATTGATAAGAAGTTCTAGTGAGGTGATGAGCCAAAAATATGGAAAATGGATATCACAATTAGTTATTCAGTTAAAATAAACGTAACAATTAAAGTCGCTGCGTTTGCGTTTACTGTCTCTTCTGTATGATATGACGATTTGTTCTTTTCTCTTTCCTATCTAATAATTGTTAGCAGCTGGTAAGTCATTTAAATAATTAACGTTTGTAGATACAAGTTATTTTATATTCCTTGTTCAAAGAAAGCACTAGGGAAATCAATAATTGTTAATGTATTACTTTTCATAAATAAATTGAATGAAATATAATAATTTGCACAACATGTGTAACGAACAATTCAATACAATAGCAATGTTATCGATCATTCGAATAAAAACGTCAATGCCGATATAATGGTAATCTAAATGAATTTGTTACTCTAAAATTTATCTACTGAGCCAAAACAGGGAAAACGTTAAGGATAGCTGGTTGCTGCAATTATAATAAACTAACATTTTTACGTTACTTGGATTCCGTGTTTACTTTTGTTTCTCTATTATATGATGATCATTTTTCTATTTTCTCTTTATCCATTCATTTTTCAGGCAGTAAGTTTTTATCATTATTAAAATGATGCCATTATGTCATTATCTATTCCTAGTTCAATGAACGTACCGGGGCAATCAATTGTGAATGAAATATAATGATTTCCACAACTTTAACAACGCATCACATACATGTTTATGAATAAAATGAATAAAAAAGTAAACGACGATGGAAAGAATGTCTTGAAATGATTCTGTTTTAATTTTGTTTTTGTGTACATTGGACCATTGATGAGATGAGCTAGTAAGGTGATGATCCTAAACAGGGACAATTTTAAGGACAACTAGTTGTTTCGTTATAATAAACTAACATTTTCAATTCACTTGGATTCCGTTTAAAATGTTGTTTGTATATTAGATGATGATCATTTGTTCTTTTTTCTCTGTATCTATTTATTTCTTTGCAGGCAGTAAGTCTTTATCATTTTTAACGTTTGTAGATACTTGTCATTCTCTATTTCTTGTTCAAAGAAACCACAGGGTAAATCATTTCTTGGGAAATTCTTATTTTCATACATAATTTGAATTAAATATAAAAATTTCAAGACTTTAACAACTCATAGTATATACATGTTTACGGATGGTATGAATAGCTATGTCAATGAAGATAGAACAGTTCATTTTAACTTTAACATTTAACCATTGATGACAAAAGCAAGTGCGATGATGAGTCACAAACACCAAAAACGTAGGGGAAATCCACTTCCTTCATTTGTAATAAATTACTATTAGAAAGGCATTGTGTTGTGTTTATTTTCGCATCAATTTTGTCGTGAATTCTTCTTTTCTTATTCTTTCGGTTTATTTTTTTTTTCAGATTGTAAGTATTTCTCATGATCACATTTGTAGATACGTATCAGTATGTATTCACTCTTTAAAGAAAGCACAAGGAAAATCAATTCACGATAAGCCTTCATTTTCATACACAATTTAAATGAAATATTACATTTTTCACAAATTTGGCAAGGCACCATTTAACCGAATAACTTGTTTATCTATTATATATGTGACAATGTAAATGAAAATGGAATTATTACCTTGATTGTTTCTTCTCTTTTTGTACATTTAACCAATGATGACATGAGCTAGAGAGGTGATCAGCCAAACAGGGAAAACGTTAAGGACAATAATTGTTTCAGTTGTAATAAACATTTTAAATCCACTTGGATTCCGTTTTTACTGTTGTTTCTCTATTATATGATGACCATTTGATCTTTTCTTTTATCTATTCTTGTTTTGCAGGGAGTAAGTCTTTATTATGATGAACGTTTGTAGCCTAGATACATGTCACTTTCTGTTCTTTGTAAGAAAAAAGTACCATTGGAAATAAATTCTTGTGAAATCTTTATTTCCATACATTATTGATTAAAATATTACATTTCCACAACTTTAACGACGCCTAATATAGTTTTTTTTATGGATTATATGAATGGTGATGTAAATAACGATAGAACGATTGATTTGTAACTTTAATATTTAACCATTGATGATATAAGCTAGTGAAGTGATGAGTCACAAACAGGGAAAACGTTTAGGAAATCTATTTCTTTCAGTTGTAATAAATTGCCTTTAGAAAGTCACCGTGTTAGTGTTTTTTTCTTCTCAATAATATAATGATTTGTTTATTTCTATTTGTTTCTGTTTTTTTCTTCACAGGTTGTAAGTAAATTTCATGATTAACACTTGTAGATACGTATCAGACTGTAATCGTTCTTTAAAGAAACCAAGTGAGAAATCAATTCCCGATAAGCTATTTTTTTCATTCACATTTTGAATGAAAATGTAATATTTTCACAAATTTGGCAACGCAATATTTAATAGAATATAATGGCTATCTATTATATGTATGACAATGTAAATAACGAAGTAATGATTGATTGGAAATGATCTGTTTTATGTACATTTAACTATTGATGATATAAGCTACTCGGGTGATGAGTCAAAAAAAGGGAAAACGTGAAGGAAATCTAGTTCTTTCAAGTGTAATAAAATTCTATTAGAAAGTCGCTGTGTTGTAATTTTCTCCTCAATTATATGATGATTTCTTCTTTTCTTATTTCTTTCTGTTTGTTTCTTTGCAGACAGTAAGTCTTTTTCATGAATTACACATGTAGATACGTGTCAGTATGTAATCTCTCTTCAAAGAAACCACAAGGAAAATCAATATCCGATACGCCTGTATTTTCATACACAATTTGAATAAAATATAATAGCTTTACATACAAAACTTTGGTAACGCACCATTTAATAGAATAGCATGTTTATCTATGATATGTGTAGCAATGTAAATGAAGATGGAATGATTGTATTGAAATTATTGTTTTAGTTTTTGTACATTCAACTATTTGGTGATATGAGCAAGAGATGTGATGAACCAAAACAGGGAAAACCTTAGGGACATCTAGTTTGTTTCAGTTTTAATAAACTAACATTTTAAATTCACTATACTGTTCTTTCTGTATTATAGGATGATTATTGGTTCTTTTATTTTGATCTATTTATTTCTTTGCAGGGGGTAAGTAATTATCATTATTAACATTTATAGACTAGATATATGTCATTTTCCGTTCCTTGTTCAAAGAAACCACAATGGGAATTCAATTCTTGTGAAATTCTTTATTTTCATACATAATTTGAATGAAATATTGAATTTTCACAACTTTTGTAACGCATAATAAACGTGTTTATGGATTATATGAAAGGTTATTTCAATGACGATACAACGATTTATGTGTAAATTTAAAATTAAATCACTGAAGACAAAAGAAAGTGAGATGATGAGCCACAAACGGGGAAAACGTTAAGGAAATAAAGTTCTTTCAGTTGTAATAAGTTGCCATTAGAAAGTCATTTTGTTTGTGTTTTTTTCTCCACAATGATATAATGATTTGTTCATTTTCTATTTGTTTTTTGTTTGTTTCTTTGCAGGTTGTAAGTCTTGCTCATGAATAACACTTGTAGATACGTATCAGTATGTAGTCGCACTTCAAAGAAACCACAGGGGAAATCAATTCCGGATGAGCCTTTATTTTCATACACAATTTGAATGAAATATTATAATTTTTACAAATTTGGCAACGCAATATTTAATAGAATAAAGTGTTATCTATTATATATATGGCAATGTAAATGACGATTTAATGATTGCTTTGAGAATGAATTTATTTTTTTGTACATTTAACCATTGATGATATACGATAGTGAGGTGATGAGCCAAAAACAGGGAAAACCTTAGGAAATGTAGTTCTTTCAGTTGTAATATAATACCATTAGAAAGTTTTTGTGTCTTCTCTCTTCAATAATATGATTTGTTCTTTTCTTATTTCTTTCTGTTTGTTTCTTTGCAGGTTGTGAGTCTTTTTCATGAATTACACATGTAGATACGTGTCAGTATGTAATCTCTCTTCAAAGAATCCACAAGGAAAATCAATACCCGATAAGCCTGTATTTTCATACACAATTTGAATGAAATATAATAGCTTTACATACAAAACTTTGGTAACGCACCATTTAATAGAATAGCATGTTTATCTATGATATGTGTAGCAATGTAAAATGAAGATGGAATGATTGTATTGAAATTATTGTTTTAGTTTTTGTACATTCAACTATTTGGTGATATGAGCAAGAGATGTGATGAACCAAAACAGGGAAAACCTTAGGGACATCTAGTTTGTTTCAGTATTAATAAACTAACATTTTAAATTCACTATACTGTTGTTTCTGTATTATAGGATGATTATTGGTTCTTTTATTTTGATCTATTTATTTCTTTGCAGGGGGTAAGTAATTATTATTATTAACATTTGTAGACTAGATATATGTCATTTTCTGTTCCTTGTTCAAAGAAACCACAATGGGAATTCAATTCTTGTGAAATTCTTTATTTTCATACATAATTTGAATGAAATATTGAATTTTCACAACTTTTGTAACGCATAATAAACGTGTTTATGGATTATATGAAAGGTTATTTCAATGACGATACAACGATTTATGTGTAAATTTAAAATTAAATCACTGAAGACAAAAGAAAGTGAGATGATGAGCCACAAACGGGGAAAACGTTAAGGAAATAAAGTTCTTTCAGTTGTAATAAGTTGCCATTAGAAAGTCATTTTGTTTGTGTTTTTTTCTCCACAATGATATAATGATTTGTTCATTTTCTATTTGTTTTCTGTTTGTTTCTTTGCAGGTTGTAAGTCTTGCTCATGAATAACACTTGTAGATACGTATCAGTATGTAGTCGCACTTCAAAGAAACCACAGGGGAAATCAATTCCGGATGAGCCTTTATTTTCATACACAATTTGAATGAAATATTATAATTTTTACAAATTTGGCAACGCAATATTTAATAGAATAAAGTGTTATCTATTATATATATGGCAATGTAAATGACGATTTAATGATTGCTTTGAGAATGAATTTATTTTTTTGTACATTTAACCATTGATGATATATGATAGTGAGGTGATGAGCCAAAAACAGGGAAAACCTTAGGAAATGTAGTTCTTTCAGTTGTAATAAAATACCATTAGAAA
This sequence comes from Apostichopus japonicus, assembly GCF_037975245.1. Classification (NCBI taxonomy): domain Eukaryota; kingdom Metazoa; phylum Echinodermata; class Holothuroidea; order Aspidochirotida; family Stichopodidae; genus Apostichopus; species Apostichopus japonicus. The sequence goes on from NC_092568.1 coordinate 40,693,137, forward strand.
GTTTTTGTGTCTTCTCTCTTCAATAATATGATTTGTTCTTTTCTTATTTCTTTCTGTTTGTTTCTTTGCAGGTTGTGAGTCTTTTTCATGAATTACACATGTAGTTACGTGTCAGTATGTAGTCGCACTTCAAAGAATCCACAAGGAAAACCAATACCCGATAAGCCTGTATTTTCATACAAATCTTGAATTAAATAAAATAACTCACACAAATTTGGTAACGCGGCATTTAATACAAAATGGCATGTTTATCCATTCTATATATGGCAATGTAAAATGAAGATGGAATGTTTGCTTTTGAAGTATTATTATATGTTTGTACATCCAACTATTTGAGGATATGAGCAGAGAGGTGATCATCCAAACAGGGAAAACGCTAACGAGAACTAGTTTGTTTCAATTGTATTAAACTAACATTATAATATCACTATTCTGCTTTTTCTGTTTTATATGATGATAATTTATTCTTTTTTCTGTATCTATTTATTTCTTTGCAGGCGGTAAATCATTATCATTTTTAACATTTTGAGCTAAGATAAATGTCATTCTTTGTTCCTTGTTCAAAGAAACCACAATGGGAATTCAATTTTGTGAAATTCTTTATTTTCATACATAATTTGAATGAAATATTAAATTTTCACAACTTTTGCAACGCATAATAAATGTGTTTTATGGATAATATGAAAGGTTATATCAATGACGATAGAACGATTTATGTGTAACTTAAACATTAAATCACTGATGACAAAAGCAAGTGAGATGATGAGCCACAACCTGGGAAATCGTTAAAAACGTTAAGGAAATAAAGTTCTTTCAGTTGTAATAAGTTGCCATTAGAAAGTCATTTTGTTTGTGTTTTTTTTCTCCACAATAATGTAATGATTTGTTCATTTCCTATTTATTTATTTCTGTTTTCTTCTTTGCAGATGGTAAGTCTTGTTCATGGATTACACTTGCAGATACGTATCCTCCATTTTCATACACAATTTGAATGAAATATAATATTTTCACAAATTTGGCAACGCAATATTAAATATAATAAATTTTATCTATGATATGTATGGCAATATAAATGACGGTGTAATGATTGCTTTGAAAATTAATTTATCTTTTGTACATTTAACCATTGATGATATGAGATAGTGAGGTGTTGAGCCAAAAACAAGGGAAAACATTAAGGAAATCTAGTTCTCTCATTTGTAATAAATTACCATTTAGAATGTTATGTCCTCTCTCCTCAATAATATGATTTGTTCTTTTCTTATTTCGTCTGTTTGTGTCTTTGCAGTTTGTAAGTATTTTTCATGATTAATACTTATAGATACGTATCAGAATGTAATCGTTCTTCAAAGAAACTACAAGGAAAATCAATACCGTATAAGCCTTTATTATCATAAACAATTTGAATGAAATATAATAGCTTACACAAATTTGAATAACGCACCATTTAATAGAATAGCATGTTTACCTATTTTATGTGTGGCAATGTGAAATGAAGATGGAATGATTGCTTTGAAATTATGATTCTGTTTTTGTACATTCAACTATTTGATGACATGAGCTAGAGAGGTGATCAGCCAAAGCAGGGAAAACTGTTAGGACAACTGGTTTGTTTCAGTTTTATGAAGCTAACATTTTAAATTCACTGTACTGTTGTTTCTGTATCATATGAAGAAATTTTTTTGACCTATCTATTTATTTCTTTGTAGGGGGTAAGTAATTATCAATATTTACATTTGTAGCCTACATAGATGTTGTCATTTTCTGTTCCTTTTTCAAAGAAACCACAATGAGATTTCAATTCTTGTGAAATTCTTTATTTTCTTACATAATTTGAATTTATTATACATTTCAAAACTTAAAAACTCATAAAATATACGTGTTTACGAATGGTATGAATATTTATGTCAATGACGATAGAACGGTTGATTTTTAACTTTAAAATTTAACCATTGATGACAAAAGCAAGTGAGATGATGTGTCACAAACACGAAAAACGTAGGGGATATCCACTTCCTTTAGTTATAATAAATTACGATTAGAAAGTCTTTGTGTTGTGTATACTTTTCGCCTCAATTATATGATGAATTCTTCTTTTCATATTTCTTTCTGTTTATTTCTTTGCAGTTTGTAAGTACTTTTCATGAAGAACACTTGTATATACGTATCAGATTGTAATTGCTTTATAAAGAAACCACAAGGGAATTTAATTCCTGATAAGCCTTCATTTTCAGACAAAATTTGAATGAAATATTAGAACTTTCACACATTTGACAACGCAACATTTAATAGAATAATATGTTTAACTGTGTTATGTATGGCAATGTAAATGACGATGAAATTAGTTTTTGAAATGAAGTTGTATTTTTTTGGAATTTTAACCATTCATGAAATAGGCTAGTCGGGTGATGAGCCACAAACAGGAAAATCGTTAAAGAAATCTAGTTATTTCTCTTTTTATAAATTTCTATCAGAAAGTCACTGCGTGAATGTCAGTATCTCCTCAATAATATGATGATTTGTGCTTTTCATTTCTTTCTGTTCGTTTCTTTGCAGGCTGTAAGTCTGTTCACGATTTACACTTGAAGATACGTATCAGATTGTAATAGCTCTTCAAAAGAAACCATAAGGACAATCAAATACCGATAAGCCTTTATTTTCATACACAATTTGAATGAAATATTATTATTTTCACAAATGTGGCAACGCAACATTTAATAGAATAATATTTTATCAATTATATGTATAGCAATGTCAATGACGATGGAATGAATTCTTTAAGTTTAATTTGTATTTTGTACATTTAGCTATTGACGATTTAAGCTAGTCGGGTGATGAGTCAACACAGGGATAACTTTAAGCAAAACTACTTCCTTCAGTTGTTATAATTTTCATTAGAAAGTCACTGTATTGTGTTTGTCACCTCAAATACATGATGATTTCTTCTTCTTTTTTCTCTCTTTTGTTTTTGGCAGCTTGTAAGTCTTTTTCATGAATAACATTTGTAGTTACGTATCAGCATGTAAAAGTTCTTAGAAAGAAGCCACAAGGGAAATCAATTACCGATAAGCCTTTATATTCATAAACAATTTGAATGAAATATTATAATTTTCACAAATGTGGCAACGCAACATTTAATAGAATAATATTTTTATCAATTATATGTATAGCAATGTCAATGACGATAGAATGAATTCTTTAAAATTTTATTTTATTTTTTACATTTAACTATTGATGATTTAAGCTAGTCGGGTGATGAGCTAAACACGGGGAAAACGTTAAGCAAAACTACTTCTTTCAGTTGTTATAATTTTCATTAGAAAGTCACTGTATTGCGTTTTTCATATCATATACATGATGATTTCTTCTTTCCTTCTTTTATTCTCTCTTTTTGTTTGCAGGTTGTAAGTCTTTTTCGTGAATACCATTTGTAGATACGTATCAGTATGTTATCGCTCTTCAACGAAACCACAAGGAAATAGAATTCCCGATAAGCCTTTATTTTCATACACAATTTGAATGAAGTATTATAACTTTCACAACTTTTGCAACGCACCATTTAAGAGAATAACCTTTTAATTTATTACATGTATGGCAATGTAAATGACAATGAAAAGATTGCTTTGAAATTAATTCGGTTTGTTTTGTACATGTGTAACAATTGATGATATAAGCTACTCGGGTGATGAGCCAAAACAACATGGAAAACGTTAAGGAAATCTACTTCTTAAAAGTGTAATAAAATGTCATTAGAAAGTCACTGCGTTGTGTTTTTCTCCTCAATAACATGGAGATTTCTTATTTTGTTTTATTTCGTTCTGTTTGTTTCTTTGCAGGCAGTAAGTATTCTTCATGTTTAGCATTTTTAGATACGTATCAGTATGTAATTGCTCTTAAAAATAAATAAACGAGAATTCAATTCCCGACAAGCCTTTATTTTCATGCACAATATGAATGAAATATAATTTTCACAATTTTGGCAACGCACCATTTAATAAGAATAAGTTGTTTATATATTATATGTATTGCAAAGTAAATGACGATTTAATGATTGCTTTGACATTGCTTTGAGCAAAATCAAAATGGAAAACGTTAAGGAAATCTACTTCTTTGCAATTATTATTATTTCTTTTTAAATTTAACCGTTAATGATATAAGCTACTCGGGTGATGAGCGAAAAAAATGGAAAACGTTTTCAAGTGTTATAAATTTCCATTAGAAAGTCGCCGTGTTGTAATTTTCTCCTCAATTATATGATGATTTCTTCTTTTCTTATTTCCTTCTGTTTGTTTCTTTGCAGACAGTAAGTACTTATCATGAATAACATTTGTAGATACATGTCAGTATGTAATCGCTCTTCCAAAAAAAAAAAAACGGAATTCAATTCCCGATAAGCCATATTTTCATGCTCAATATAAATGAAATATGATAATTTTCATATCTCTTGCAACGCAACATTTAATAGAAATAACTTGTTTATCTATTATATGTATAGCAATGTTAATGACGATTTAATAATTGCTTTGAAATTAATTTGGTTTGTTTTGATATGTAACAATTGATGATATAAGCTACTCGGGTGATGAGCCAAAACAACATGGAAAACGTTAAGGAAATCTACTTCTTAAAAGTGTAGTAAAATATCATTAGAAAGTCACTACGTTGTGTTTTTCTCCTCAATAACATAAATATTTCTTATTTTCTTATTTCTTTCTGTTTGTTTCTTTGCAGACTGTAAGTATTTTTCATGTTTAGCATTTTTAGATACGTATAAGTATGTATTTGCTCTTCAAAAGAAAAAAAGACAGTAATTCAATTCCCGATAAGCCTTTATTTTCATGCAATATATGAATGAAATATAATTTTCAAAACTTTGGCAACGCATCATCTAAAGAACAACTTGTTTATCTATTATATGTTTAGCAATGTAAATGACGATTTAATGATTGCTTTGAAATTAATTTGCTTTGTTTTGTGCATTTAACAACTGATGATATAAGCTAGTCGGGTGATGAGCCAAAACAAAATGGAAAACGTTAAGGAAATCTACTTCTTTCAAGTGTTAAAAAGTTCCATTAGAAAGTCACTTTGTTGTGTTTATCCCCAATGTTGTGATGATTTCTTCTTTTCTTATTTCTTTCGGTTTATATTTTTTTCAGATTGTAAGTATTTCTCACGATTAACATTTGTAGATACGTATCAGTATGTAATCGGTCTTCAAATATCCACAAGGAAAATCAATACCCGATAAGCCTGTATTTTCATACACATTGTATGAAATATTATAATTTTCACAAATGTGGCAACGCAACATTTAATAGAACAACATGTTTATCTATAATATGTATGGCAATGTAAATGAAGATGGAATAATTGCTTTGAAATTATATTAACCATTGATGATATAAGTCAATGTTCAATGTTCATTATTTTTGTAATGCACAGTTTCCTACAATTACAAGTTCATCAAATGTGTGAATGTCAATGAAGAAAGAACTATTGTTTTTTTTTAATAAATTTGTATGAATTGGTATGAATGTTTTACTTTAACATTCAGCCATTGATGATATAGCCTAGTGAGCCAAAACCAGGGAAAAATCTCAAGAGTTTGTGATTATTTATGATTTTTATATATTACTTTGATAAGCTCTTCTTTCTATCGTCTTCTTTGTTTGCAGCTGGTAATTTTTTTTTATCATTTACGTTTATCTACATATGTCATAATTTCTTCTATTCTCAAAGACACTTGCAGGAAAATCAATTCCTGTATTTCCATACATAATTTGAATGAAATGTTATTAATTTTTACACCATTTGAAACTCTGAATTTAATACTTTAACATTTTTATCAATTTATGAATGGTAATGTCAATGACGATAGAACAATTGTTTTGAAAATAAATTTAAACTTTAACATTTAACCATTAATGATATGAACTAGTGAGCCAATAGAAGGAATAAACTTCAGAAAACTAGTTGTTTCAATATATTAAACTTACTATTATAGAGTCACTATGTTTTTCTCTACTATATGATGATTTGCTCATTTCTCCTTTCGCCTTTCTATCTATTCCATGCTATGCAGAAGGTAAGACTTTTGAATTAACTTTGTATATACATATTCAAAGAAACCACAAGGGAATTCAATTCCCGATAAGCCTTTATTTTCATACACAGTTTGAATGAAATATTATAATTTTGGCCGCCTCCAGGTAAACACGCGCACGGGAATGCACTCCCTAATCGTCTGATTTCTACCAGAACAACCTCCATTTTGTCGATCCAAAGTAGACCCGACTATGAATAAGCATGAGGTTAACAATACCGTCATATTCATAACACTTTTACCCACGTTGCTACGTCGTATTCTTTGAAGAAAGGATTACCGTCTAGATCCTCAAATGACAATATCGCGCATCTCCTCCCTATACTATTCGGTGCAGTCAATAGCCTGAGGTTCTACATCGGCAAACAAAATGGCCGCCTCCATATAGACTAAACATTCGATACCTGCTCAGAAGTTGATTGAAGTTTCTCTGTGATTATTCTACAAAGTGATCCCTTTGTTTTGGGACAAATTTGGACTGCGGTGAAACGTAATATCACTGTTTGGTTCCTCCGAAAGTTGGTGCTACGAAAAAGATTTCCTAAGGAGGTTTTTCTACCGTCGAACAGTAAGTGTTTCTGTACTTTACTACTGGCCTATATCGTGCATCCATTACCTGCACAATTTAAGGTTCAGATGCTAGTCCGAATGTAAGATGGCAACAAGGCATGCAACGATAGATAAGAAGTTGGACACTATCATGGAAAAACTGGCCAATTTGGAAGGAATTCCGACCCAACTGGCAGATATTCAGTCCGAATTTAAAACACTGAAATCTGCAATGGTGGAGATTAACGAGTCTGTTGAGTTCATGGAGAAAGAGGTGATCGAATTGAAAGAAGTTATGAAATGCAAAGCTACGAGAGAGGAATTTGAAGGGTTAGGAAGTAAGCTAGCCAACATTGAGGAATCCACACAAAAGAGGCTGGATGATTTGGAGAACCGGTCGAGAAGGCAAAATTTAATCATCTTTGGAGTCTCTGAATCAAATAACGAATCGAGTGAGACAATCGTAAAAGATGATATTTTACACGGGTTGATGGGCTTCACAAATATCAACCTTGAACGGGTTCACCGTACACCTGGGGGCCCGAGGAACCCATCACAGGAGAAACCGAGGCCGATCCACGTCCGTTTCCGTGACCTTAGTGACATGGATAAAATACTCCAAGCAGCTCCAGGCAAACTGAAGGACACGCCATATCGGGGGGCAAAGATTTTTATCAGCGATGATGTTTGTCCAGCAATTCGAAATGCTAGGAAAGCTCTTCGGGCGAAACTACCAGAAGTTAGGCAAGGGGCCGGAGTCAGATACGCCTATGTTCCGCGATCCGTACAAGCCTGTATAGTCATGGTGAAGACCGATGGGAGTAGACATAAAATATATAAATGAGAGACATGGACCCAGACTGAAGTGTCCACATGTATCTGTTTTGAATCATGGAGGATTCGATAGAAGTAACTGCTATAGTGGGATGTGTGTTCCTGGTTGGATGATCGTGCTATCTTTTTTCGTATGTGTTTCTTTGTTTCTTTGTTTTTCAGCACCGTATCAGTGCTTTGTTCTGTGTTGTTCTTTGTTTTTTATGTTTGTATCTTTGTTATAAAAAATCTCTTGCATGATGTGTTGCTTCTTGAAGTGGTGAATATGAAGTATTCTTATGGCGAATAGTTTCAACATTTCGTCCCTCAATTGCCGGGGGCTTAATAGTAAAAATAAAAGACAGGATGTTTTTGACTACTTGACACAGGTGAAAAGTGACATTTATTGTTTACAAGACGTTCATTAGGATGAACACTTGGTTGATAGTATTCTCTCAGAATGGGATGGAGATTGTTATATTTCACCCGGGACGACTAATTCAAGGGGGGTCGCTGTTTGTATAAAGTCAACAGGAAATGTTACTGTTTGTAGACATCATTCTGATAATGAGGGTAATTATATTGCATTAATCATTGAGCCTGCAGGACTTACATTCACTCTCGTGGTCCTTTATGGGCCTAATAACGATACTCCATTTTTTTTTAACAACATTCAGGAGGTTACTGAGGATTTTAATACCCCTCATATTAATATTGTTGGGGACTGGAATCTCGTTGTTGATCCTGAAGTTGATACTTATAATTATCTTCATATTAATAATCCCAAAGCTAGACAGGCAGTATTAAACATGCAGAGTGATTTAGAATTGTTTGATGTGTGGCGAGTTTTGCATCCTAATGAGAGAAGGTTTACTTGGCGTCAAAGAAATCCAGTCAAGCAAAGTCGATTAGATTTTTTCCTAATTTCTTCTGGTTTACTCAACATGGTGTTGAAGTCATCTATCACAGCACGTTATAGAACTGATCATTCTTTAATTACTACATCTTTTAACTTCAATGTAATTAGGATGGGTAGGGGCATTTGGAAGTTCAATAATTCTTTGCTTGATGATGAAGGTTACTTGAAGAAAGTCAATGATGTGATTGACTCAACGATTGATCAGTATGTATGCTTCCCATATATTCGCTCTAATTTAAATACAATTCCAAGAAAGGAAATTCAGTTTGTTATTGATGATCAGCTTCTCTTTGAAATGCTGCTGTTGAATATTAGGGGAGCATCAATTTCTTATTCCTCCTATAAGAAGAAGGTCCAAAACAGTAGAGAAAAATATCTTATTGAGGAAATTAATCGTATTGTGCCTTTTCATAATGAGAGTGAGGACACAAAGAATTATATCGATCAGTTGAATCGTGAGTTGGAGAAGTTACGTGAAAAAAGACTTCATGGGTGTATGGTAAGAGCTAGGGTTGATTGGGTGGAATATGGAGAGAAGCCTTCTAAGTTTTTTCTCCATTTAGAGAAGAGAAATAAGGTCAGTAGAAGTATTAGTCACTTGGAAGATGCAGATGACCATGATATTTACGACCACGATCAAATTCAAAAGGATGTGTTCCATTTTTATCGCCAACTTTATAGATGTCATGATGCTTTTTTAAGAAATGAAGATCTCCATGAGAAGTTCTCAAATAAAATTGTGAAATTATCTACTGATCAATCAAGTGATCTGGAAGGGCCTCTGACCTTTGAGGAAATTACAGGAGTTTTGAGGAATATGAAGAATAATAAGTCGCCAGGTTCTGATGGTTTCTCCGTTGAATTTTTCAAATGTTTTTGGGACGATATTGGTCCCTTCTTATTACGGTCACTGAATTTTGGGTATAAAAACTATCTTTCTGTGACACAAAAGCATGGTGTAATTACCCTAATTCCGAAAGGTGGCAAACCACGTTATTACTTAAATAATTGGAGACCAATAACTCTGTTGAATGTTCCCTATAAAATTGCATCTTCATGTATTGCTAATCGTATGAAAAAAGTATTGCCCAATATTATTTCTCCTGACCAGAGTGGCTTTCTTGGTGGTAGGTACATTGGTGACAGTATTCTCACAGTGTATGATATTATCCATTCCCTGGAGTTAGATAATACACCAGGTATTTTGTTTGGGGTTGATTTTGAAAAGGCCTTTGACAGTATTTCAGTTACTTTCATTAGAAAAGTTCTTAATCTCTTTAACTTTGGGCCGTCTATTATTAGATGGTTTGATACTTTCTATAATGATAATTACTCATCAGTGTTGGTAAATGGTTTTCTGTCAGAAAAATTTCCCATTGAGCGTGGTTGTAGGCAGGGTGACCCTCTGTCCCCTTATTTATTTATTCTTTCTGCTGAACTTTTGAATAGCCTCGTTAACAGTGATGATTCTATTCGTGGTATTGATATTGAGGGACAGGTTTTCAAAACTGTTCAATACGCAGACGAGACAACCTTTTTCATGCATGGTGACAGTACTTCTTTCAATAGGGTTATGGTACAACTTGACTATTTCAGAGATTTGTCTGGTCTCAAATTGAATTTGGACAAGTCCCTTTTAGTGGGACTGGGTAGTTTAAGAGGGCTTTCCATTCCACTTGATAAGAAGTATGCTATTCGTTGGAACACAGGTGAAGATTTCACTCTTTTAGGAATTGTTTTCAATACAGATTTGGGGGGCATGGTTAAAAAAATTACGATAAAGCATTGAATTAAGTTTCAAATGTGATAAAATTGTGGGAAAAGCGTTATCTTACAGCGCTTGGTCGTATTACAATTGTTAAGTCTCTCATGTTACCATGTTTCAACTATGATATCATGTCACTTCCGCTGCCTGACTTGGAGTATAGAAATAGGGTAAATTCTCTATTTTTCCGTTTCGTATGGAAAAATAAACCAGACCGTATAAGCCGTAAACAATTAAAGCTCAGTTACGCAGATGGAGGGTTGAATATGATAGATTTTTCTAAACACTGTGAGGCACTCAAAATAAGCACTTTTGGTCTTCTTCTGAAGAGTGATCATTTTAGCTTCAGCTCTTGTTATTTACGTAAATATAACATTTGCACCGACATGTTTTTTACCAATGGGGATTTCTATATAAAATTAGCTAGTTTGAGATCTGCTAACCCCTTTTGGAGAAATCTCTTCGAAATAACATATATATTTATTCGAGATGAGCTATCTACCATTAATGATGATGCGACCATATTAACTTTGCCTCTCTGGAATAATGGGCTGATTGAAATTGGTAACAGTCCAGTGTATTACAAGCGCTGGTATGACAAAGGTATCCGTTTTGTTTGCGATTTTGTCACAGTTGATGGCAGGTTTTATAGTTTTGACAATTTCATCCAAAAGTATCTTGTTTCCACGAATTTTGTAGAATATTATGGTATTATTAACTCCATTAAAACTTTTTGGAATGGACCTGCTCTGGATGGGAATATGGATATTGCTTTTCCAAACAATTGCTACTTTAACAAAATGCTTTACAATGGTATGTTCCGTTCGAAAGATATTTACAACAAGTTACTACAGGAATCGAAGTTGATTCAGAAATCCTATACGAAATGGTGTGGTACCCTCGATATTACTGAGGAAGATCGGTCTTTTTATTGTTCAGTGCCATTCAAGTGTTCTAGTGATGCTAATTTGAGGTGGTTTCAGTATAGGCTGCTTCAGAGGATTATCCCGTCCAATAAGTACTTGCATTTAATAAAAGCAATTACTCATGACACTTGTACTTTTTGTCATAGGTATGTTGAGACAATTGAACATTTGTTCTATTATTGTCCACTCTCAGTTAGGCTTTGGAATCATCTCCAAACTTTGTTAAACAATATAGATATTGGTATAGTACTAGACATTAAGACAGTGTTGTTTGGTGCGGACATTGCCAGAGAGCTGAATTTGATTATAATTTTAGTTAAGAAATTCATTTTCAACTGCAAAGTACGGAAAGAAATTCCACTGCAGAATAAGTTACTATTGTTTCTGAGGGACTATTTTCTATTACAAAAAAACATTTTGTTGCGTAATATGAAAAGCAGTGTTTGGAGGAAATATTGGTACCCTTGGTATAATTTTTTACAACTTCAGAATGTATTAAAATAAATACTTTTTAGTTTTTTCTAGGAATTTTCACTAAGTCACCACTAGAGTGCTATATTATGTTAAGTTATAGTTGCAAGAGAAATAAAAAAAGAGAGAAAAAAAATTATGAAAGGTAATGTCAATGACGATAGAACAATTGTTTTGAAAATAAATTTAAACTTTAACATTTAACCATTAATGATATGAACTAGTGAGCCAATAGAAGGAAAAAACTTCAGAAAACTAGTTGTTTCAATATATTAAACTTACTATTATAGAGTCACTATGTTTTTCTCTACTATATGATGATTTGCTCATTTCTCCTTTCGCCTTTCTATCTATTCCATGCTATGCAGAAGGTAAGACTTTTGAATTAACTTTGTATATACATATTCAAAGAAACCACAAGGGAATTCAATTCCCGATAAGCCTTTATTTTCGAATGAAATATTATAATTTTCACAACTTTTGCAACGCAACATTTAAAAGAATAACCTTTTAAATCATTATATGTATGGCAATGTAAATGACGATGGAATGATTGCTATGAAATTATTTGTATTATTTCTTTGTACATTTAACAACTGATGATATAAGCTACTCGGGTGATGAGTCAAAAAAAAAAACGTTAAGTAAATCTACTTCTTTCAAGTGTAATAAAGTGACATTAGAAAGTCACTGTGCTGTGTTTTCTCCTCAATAACATGATATTTTCTTCTTTTCTTATTTATTTCTGTTTGTTTCTGCAGGCAGTACGTAGTTTTCATGTTTTCATGTATTTTTCATATTTTTCATGTATTTTTCACGTATCAGTATGTAGTCGCTCTTCAAAGAAACTTCAAAGAAAATAAGACTTTTGATTTAACTCTGTAGATACATATTCAAATACACCACAATGGAAATCAATTGAAAAGAAATGTTATTAATTTCCCAAAAAATGGTAACGCACATTTTAATACAATAACATGTGTATTGATTATATGGATGGCAGTGTTAATGACGAACTGTATGTTGAACCATTGATGATAATTATGAGTTAGTGAGATGATGAGCCGAAAGCAAGGTAAAAGCTACGGAAAACTAGTTGTTTCAGGTTTATTAAAAGAGAATTAACCCCTTGGGTTTTGCAGGGACCTCATAGTAGAGACTAATATTCTTACACCATCTGTGAAATAACTATTCAAAACTACCTTTCTACGAATTTCTATGTGTTTTCTTATATTAACACACCTTCTGAACAGCGCGTAGTAATGGTTTGATAGGTTCCAATGTCGTGTAATTATAGCCGTTGTTAAACAATCAATATTTATAGAAAACACACATTCACACACACAAAAAACAATTTCTATCGTTAAAATTTTTAGAATGTAGAATACATAAAACAAAATAATATATTTCTTTCTTTTTGCTTGGGCAATTTTAACTATTGTTGGAGTTGGCAACACCTGTTTTTGTTAAAATGCGCTATGCGGCTCGCTTACGCGACGAAAAGTCGGAATTCAAATAAAAATGGCGAATGCAATGGGTGACGATTAAATCTATTTTAAGGCTGAAGAAGTGTTTTCAAGCATTATGTCGATAGAACATACTACAAACGGTATTCTCTAAGCAGACAACGTTAGGAGTTACTTCTCCTTCAAGCTAACATTTTGAAGTCACTGTAATTGTGCTTTACTGGGGTTTTATCTCTATTAGGCTATATGATGATTTGTGCTTTTCTTATTTTCTATCTGTATAACCTTATCCCCCAAAATTGGTCATGTGTGTGTGTCTAGTAGAAAATTGAACTGCCTTATTTGTATGTTACTGCTGCAGTGTTACTTTAATATGTTCACATATCTCAGTGCTTTCTTCCCGTTTACAGGAGCACAGGAACTGAGAGAAAGGTATTGAAAATGCTTGCCTATTGGTATCGATGAGGTGATATCCTTTAGCTACATATTTTTATGACGCCTTTTGATGAGTCTTGAATGAAATTCATTCATGTTGCCTTGCTTGAAGCTATACAGGCTTTTGAAAAAATGCGAATAATGGGTATTGACCAGTGGTCATTACGTATAAAATGTATCGAAGCATCATAGTGGCAAAGAAAATAGCTTCTGTAAAAGGAAAACAATAATTATATTTAGTATGATCACCATGGTTCTTACAATAATAGCAGGGTTACAAACCTATCAAGAGAAAAACCGTGTAGCGATACGAATATTACCAGAATGCAAAATACATTGAGGTTTCGATGACTTCAATGCACTAGACTTCTGCTTGTTAGTATAACCAAAACAAGAAGTTACAATAACACTATGGCATGATAACACAGGTCGGGTTTACTGTGCGTGGTTGTTCACCTCCATCAAAAACAAAAGGGGTCTTGTACTCAATGTTATGAATACACACACTAAGTTTTAGAGGTATCCACGATTTCCATCGTTACATATCATATAAAAGGTTTTTCAGAGTTTGACCTCTGGTGAACTAAAGGAGATTTGACCTCACAAGCAATATGATTCTTGTACTCAGTATGTTACTGCTACAGTGTTACTTTAATATGTTCACTTATCTTAGTGCTTTCTTCCCGTTTACAGGAGCGCGGAAATTGAGAGAAAGACTTGCAGGTATTGAAAATACTTGCCTATTGGTATCGATGAGGTGATATCCTTTAGCTGCATATTATTATGACGCCTTTTGATGAGTCTTGAATGAAATTCAGTCATGTTGCCTTGCTTGAAGCTATACAGGCTTTTGAAGAAATGCAAATAATGGGAATTGACCAGTGGTCATTACGTATAAAATATATCGAAGAATCATAGTGACAAAGAAATAGCTTCTGCAAAAGGAAAACAATAATTATATTTAGTATGATCACCATGGTTCTTACAATAATAGCAGGGTAACAAACCTATAAAGAGAAAAAACCGTGTAGCGATACGAATATTACCAGAATGCAAAATGCACTGAGGTTTCGATGACTTCAATGCACTAGACTTCTGCTTGTTAGCATAACCAGAACTAGCTGTTACAATAACACTATGGCATGATAACACAGGTCGGGTTTACTGTACGTGGCTGTACGCACCTCAATCAAAAACAACAGGGGTCTTGTACTCAATGTTATGAATCCACACACCAAGTATTAGAGGTATCCACGATTTCCATCGTTACATATCATGTAAAAGGCTTTTCAGAGTTTGACCTTTGGTGACCTATAGGAGATTTGACCTCACAAGCTATAGGATTATTGTACTCAATATGGAAAATCCATATACCATGAATGAAAAGTATCCATGATTTCTACCATGAGAAATCATGTTTTGAAGGTTTCAGGCCTCGACAAATATTTTTGAAAGTACTCGCTATTTGGCGACCGTGACTAAAATCTCTCGCCAAATTCCACTCGCCACTAGGCCTATGATTGCTGTTCAAGTCTCCGAAGTACAGATCTGCAACATCAACACTTTCTATGAACAAAGGTTAGGCTGTTAGGCAGATGCATGGTGCTACGTATTTGCGCATTATAAAGTCATGTTTCTTTGCAGTACGAAATTTAAACTATTTCCACCAAAAGTAAGTGTTGAACAAAGTAAAACATGACGCAGAATCATAAATAAGCAGCTAGGCCTACTGTAGTGTCTCAAACAATTACAAATACAACATCTGTAAAAATACCTACGAAGATAGCTTGGCTTCTGTTACATTAGGGCTCCTCTACTTAACTAGGCATATACTATACAGAAACTAGGTGTGCGGGAGTCCTAAACATATACAGTACCTCACTGCTATACTTTGAACCGCTGCTTAATTAGAGCGGCGACTTCGAACAATTTCCCAATAAATTATCTGTCTTTTAGCTGCAGATTGATGCAAGAAAAATATCGCTATTACTCCATTGCACTGCCTAAATCAAAGCGATCTTTTACGCAATGATAATCTGAGGTTGTAAGAGCATCTCTCTTCCAAAATTCCTAGCAGTAACAACAACAAACTTGTCTCAAAACTCCTTAAATTGTTCTATACTTTGCGAATAATGACTAATAGCCAGTAGGAAAATTGCCTTAAGAAATAATGAAGGAAATGTTTTGCCATCTTAAATGTTTTGGTATTCTGACTAGTATTCTTCATGTTGTTGTACTAACGAACCCTATTCTACCCAACCGTTGCTGGCCTAGAAAACATAAAATTGCTCACAGGCCTACCCAGGTTTGTTTAAGTTGTCCCATAATCATAAACGTGACGAAAGTCGAACGTTACTTTTAAGGCCTAGCTATGCTGAAACTGGTGGAAGAAATTGACACAAATTGAGATGAACAGCAGATCCAGACAAAAGCTCGTGAACTTACTGCCAAACTAAGACCGTTTTACACAGTTATTTCGAATTGGTCGTAGTAAAACATCTTACAAGACGAACTGTTAAGTTTCATAAACGCTGCCTGGTCACATCGAAACTACATCCAACCTGAAATAAATACGACGGAAAACGTCCAATAGAACCGCTGTACTGCAAAGTACACATTTTTACACGCAAACTAAGGCTTCCGAGCGGCACGTTGAAGCCAATGCAAATTTGTTCGAGCATTCTGTTTTAGATTCTACGGATGCCCATAAGCTTATTTCCAATTGCCAATATCCTCCTATTCGTATGAGGCGTAACGCACATTATATCTGATAGGCTGGTCTGTGGGAGAGACGGTAGCTTATAAAACAAGGTTCCACAATTTAAAGTCTGGTGACTCCAAATGACCTTTGACCTCACTAAAATCTTGTACTGAACGCGTACCAACTACATACTAAATATGAGATTCGTCCAACCTTCCTATCTTGAGTTATCGTGTTTACAAGGTTTTCACAATTTGACCTCTAGTGACCCCAAATGGACTTGGACCTCCACCCAAAACAATAGAGATCTTGAACTTTGAGATTGATCCAAGCTTTCCTTCTTGAGATATCGTGTTTAAAAGGTTTGCACTATTTGACTCCTGGTGACTCCAAATGACCTTTGACCTCCCCACAAACAATAGGGTTCATCTGCTTAATTTGGTACTCATATACACCAAATATTAGATTGGTCCAAGCTTCCCTTGAGATATCGTGTTTACAAGCGAGGCGTCACACATACACACACATGCATGCATAGGTTATGATTATCATCGAAACCAAAAATATAGCATTAACTGAGTGTATTTGTCATGTAAAGTATATATATATATATATATATATATATATATATATATATATATATATATATATATATATATATATATATACAGTGTTGTAGCCACGCCGGTCGGCGCCGGTCGGGCGTAACCGCCACTAGTGCTTGCCGATCGGTACTCAGAGTAAATCAGCATCCTACCGACCGCCACTCTAGCTTCCTACCGACCGTCACAAAAATCAGTGAATCTTGTATTAAATGAAATCAAAATACACTGAAAATTACTCAAAAAGTAAGTTGCCAAGAACAAGATGTTTTTTATTGCAAACACCTGCACAGGTGTTGTAGATCAAGCGATACAATCCAGCACTGAATCATACAAAACGGTATACAAACATTCAGAATTTGTGAAATGCAAAATCATATTTATTATGCCTTTCCTCGTACAATACAAATTACAATGATAATTAATATGAAATTGTGACTTGTGAGGGCTTTACTAGGCGTGGTTTTTTTCGTTCAGTGATGCCGGTGGGCGTAGGGTGTTACGTTCAGTGATGTCGGTGGGGTGTAGGGTGTATTGAATAACAAACCTAATTTTAGCTATTCACAAAGACTGTCAGATGAAAAAATAGGGGTAGAATAGAGCCGCCTAAAGCCATTGAAATCAACTAAAACCCTGTAGCTTCGGGGGCTTTGCCCCTCGAACCCCACCAAGGGCCCATGGACCTCACGCAGAGGAGGGCTCGCTATGCTCGCGGGCTGGCTTCGCTCGCCATCGTCAGACAAATTAGCCGCCACTCTCTTCAAATTAGCCAGCACTCACTTTCTCCTGGCTACAACACTGTATATATATATATATATATATATATATATATATATATATATAATAAGGAAAATCCAGAACAGTGAAAAACTTCCAGCCTCCACCTGGATTCGAACCCGGGCCTCCCACTTTGTACGCGGACAACCTAACCAACTAGGCTATGGACGCTGATTGCATGTCCACAGGTTCGAAACCGGTTCATATAAATGAAAAGTCCTATATTATTGGAAAAATAAATGCGCAATAATTTATATATATAAATGAAAATTGTTATGAGTTGGAAATCAAGAAAATCAATGCGCATCAATCAAATATATATATATATATATATATATATATATATATATATATATATATATATATATATATATATATATATATATATATATATATATATATATATATATATATATATATATATATATATATATATATATTTATTTATACGGTGTTTATAGGTGGATTTGATGATCTTAGGGAAGAGGGATGGGAAAGGGCATGGATGGGAGGTATGGGTGTAGTGGTAACCGTGCAGGCGCGTAGCCAGCAATGTGTCTAGGAGGAGGAGTGCAGGGAATCATATCGCATCGATTCTGGACAGTGTGGTGTTATGGAAGTATTGAAGGTGGATTTGATTATCGGGGGATGGGAGGGTAAAAAGGGGCATAGATTGGAGGCACGGGCGAAGTGGTAATCATGTATGAGCATAGCCAGATATTTTTCCAATAAATGCGCAATACCGGGGGAGAGTTCAAAGATTTTTTGTATTTATTTAATATAGGACTTTTCATATATATGAACATTTACATTGATACTTCAACTCGTTATGTAACTCAAAACTTAGCTAAAGGCGATTCCTTATTAAAACTGTACAAAGCGATAGAGGGGAAGGAGTTTTCAAAGCGGCACAATATATAAACGAATACTCATTGCTCGAAGGCATTTTTTTTCTCAATTTGTTATGATTTTCTCAAATCTGGCATGTAAATTCGGAAAAGTGTTTATTTCATTCCTGAATATAGAAAAGGATTTGGAATATTTTATGGAAATAAATAGGGGTGCTTCTCAGATTTGAATATATCACATTGTCTTAAGCCTTGCAGTGCAATTCTAACAGAATAATTTACAATATCTCAAGGCATTGACATGTTTTTCAATTTGAATTGATTTTGATAAGAAAAGTTTCTCAAATTGGGCATGATAACTCGAAAATGTGTTTCATCTGCTTCCTGAAAGAAAAAACAACTTTGGAACAATATTATTGAAATCAATAGTGGTGCTCCTCAGATTTGAATATTGCAAACTGAATAAGCATTCTTTATACATAACCGTGACGTTACTTGAAAGGATAAACGTAGGCGAAGAACTTCAATCAGGGACCATTTCTTAATAAAATTAACTTTAAAATTTCTAAAATTGTGCATGTTAGTTCAAAAATGTTTTTTTTTTTATTATTCCTGATAGTACAAAAAAGTGTGGAATATTTTTTTTGAAAATAACTACTGGGTGTTTCTCAGATTGGAATTACGATACATGACTTTATTCGATATTGCTGTACTATAGAAAATTCGTTAAAGTTTACCTAGATTTTGAATTGGTCAAAGAGCCAGAATTAGGTCATTAGAAATATTTTTAACATACAATTTCAGTTTTGAAAAGCAATCTCCTTAACTAAGAACGCAAGGAGGAAACAAGAATTGTTTCAGCGTAAATAGAAAAGTTATGTTCACACAAGGCTTAATAATAATAATTGATTGAGTAAATTTTGACCCATTTTTATTATCTTTGATCAGTATATCTCCTCAAATTGTGCATGTTACCTCCAAAATATGTTTACTTTGATTTCTGAAAGTAGTAAAAAAGATATATGGGTTAGATACATATTTCTCTCAGTGGATCACAAAGATAAACTCAAAGACAACTACATTATATCTGACTTCCATTGTTTTCCTCACTACCACAATGTGACTCTAGTGGAATATGACTTCCTTAATCTTCCTAACTATACGACAATGTGATTCTGGTGGTATCTGACTTCCATTGTCTTCCTCACTACTACATTGAGACTGTGGTGGTATCTGACTTCCTTGGTCTTCCTCACTATTGCAATAAGACTTTAGTGGTATCTGACTTCCTTGTCTCCGTCACTATGTAATGTGACTCTAGTGGTATCTGACTTCCTTGGTATCCGTCATTATTTCAATGAGACTCTAGTGGCATCTGACTTCCATTGTCTTCCCCACTACTGTAGTGTGACTCTGATGGTACCCAACTTCATTATCTCCTCCATTTTCTTCACACAATACCGCAATGTGACTCTGAAAAATAGCCAAATATATGAGACTAGTACTCAAAACAAATTTGGTCATACTTACACTCAGTCGAAAATTTAAATGAGCTCAATAAACATACACACAGGTATAATTAGTAAGCTTCTACATGTGGCAGATACACAAATTAAACATATAGGCTTAACATTTTGGAAATAGCAAAGACATGTTTTAACCCAGTTAATTAAGGACTGCAAATTCTTTGATAAGCTACCAACTGAGATTTCCAGGTACAGGTTTTTGTTTTCTCATTTCATGTAATATTAAGGCAGCTGTAGTGATCACCCATGTGCATGTGTATGATTCATGCTGACAATTATCTTCATTTGTTCTCTACAGGCAAAATTCAATTGGACGTAAATCCAACACAATGCCTCCCATTATCTGATGGGCCAGAGTCAAAAGTGGTCAACCTAAGCTCCATGTTATGAAGTCTTTCGAATTGGTGAACTGACTTTCTGAGATTATAGAGTAATATCTGAAGTTAATGGAATAATGTTTTAACCAAATCATGCGAAATGTGCTAATTATGGAATGATTTTAACGAGAAATTAGAGATTGCGACAGGACCGACTTATTAAACCCTGTATAAGGAGAGAGATCCCCCACTTTTATCTTGATTGCTAAGTTTCTTATCCTGAAGTAAAGATATGAGAACTAAATATTTAAATTAGCCATTTAATTGATGCAAAAATGTGAATTTAGTCAGTTAAATCCCCTTTCTGTCTGATTTCTCTAATTAATGAATTAATTATTGGGTGACTTAATTTATTTTATTTAAATTATGGTGAAAGTTTCAAGTATCAATGACTTCATAACATGGACTAGCTTAATGAAGCCACAAAACTGAGTGCTGTCATTTGTATTTCTTCTCTCCCTGCAAATTTTATTCGGAAATTTTCGCGAATATTTTCTGCACTCGTTTAAAATATGTACATTCTGAACAGAATTGGAACGTCCAAACGCAGAGCAATTTAATGTAAAGGTACAAGTTGAACACAGAATATGTTCTTCTTGGGTGCAACAGGAACGCTTGAAAACTAGCAAAATACATGCGAATTTTACGTAATAGTAGTGCATGCAAATACGCACTTTGAGAATCACGCTTTTCGCGCACAATAGAGACACAGGTTTCAATTTTTTGACGTAATTCGTATAGAATTACTTATCATATTCAAATTCCTCGCTCATACAAATGTTGCAAACATGTAATCTGGTGCCCCTTTAAACATACCGGGATCACACACAGATAAACAATCTAAGCAAACAAATACATTAAGTTGATCATATATAGTTTATTACTTTGTTCATATAAAAGCAATATATAAACAGTGGATATTTATGTATTCACATTAAAGAAATAATAACTGTAGTAGGTACAGAGCCCCCATCCCAGATCACTGTTAGTGAAATGTCAAATATAATTTTTACATTTTAGGTGTTAAGAATCAAGGACCTAAAGTTTTGAAGAATATTAAACAAGAAGGAGTTGTATCGTAGCATAAAGCACCTATAGTTTAACGATGAATTTATAAGTATACCGTTTCCTCTAAATCTATATTCAGTCAAATCCATTTTCTGCACCAACTACAATCCTTCTAACCCCCCCCCCCCCCCCATGTCAAGTTAAATCGACATCTACTTAAGCTGCTATAAACTGGTATAAGTCGTAAGAAAATGGTATATGTCGATTTAAATCAGTATATGTCGATTCCCGACGATTTGAGGCTGATTGCCCGCCATACCTCCCTTGCCCTTTTGCCCAAGCGTTCAGCAGCTACCAGTTCCACTAAACTTACAACAAGTATAGGCCTTTTAAAAACTGAATTAACTTCAGCGTCAGAAATTGCTGGCAACCCCTTCTTCTGTCAGTAGCAACGTATGTAGGCTCAAACGAAGGATCAATTTAAAATGGTAGGTACATCTTAATTGAAAAATGGCAAGGCGTTTGAGTTGGACAACACTACTATGACTAACGACAAGCCTATGTCAAACAATTGTAGTGATACTAAGTTTGCCTCCGATATTTACTTTGGTTGCTGGCATATAAATTGAACTAGGAAGAATGCTGTCACAGTGTATCGTTTTGTTTTCAAGCAGTGAAGCCTTTACAAAGTGAGGCGCTTTGCGTTGTACGGCAAAAAGCCAGATCATTTGTATGTCTCCATACATTCATTGTGCATTCGACTTTGCAATTGAATTGATTTTACACATTTTTTTCAAAAGAGTAGGTGTACTTTTCACAACAGAGACATGTTATGGCGACCAGAGTGGTGAGTACTATACCCCTGACTTTGAACCAACTTTGAGGGACCTTCTTTGAAAAAAATCTTCTCCTCTAATGACACGAGGAAGTGGAGTGTTTTATGCTAATTCTTTTAACGTATGGTAATGTCCATTTCCGATATGTCAATAGACTGAAATATTCTAGGCTTAACTGATGACCTAGGCTAACCTAAGTTACACCAAGGGCAATGCTACGAACATAGACCTTAGGCTAAGCCTATTTTCCTAGTAATTAATTGTTAGCGATAAGCCCATCATAACCGTCATCGTTAGGGACACAGATTTAAGTAAAATGAGGTGGTGATAATTGTTGTCATTAGGTTTTAGTGATATCGTATCCAAAAGGACAGCCGTAGGCGGTCTATGGGGCTTTGGCTAACTACAGCCAGGGTCCCGTGAATAATAATACAGCAGGTAAGCAGACGACACTAGTAAAGTAATTAATGTAATTGCTTCTACTATCGCTTCCAATGCATAACCTGTAAATCTGCGGTCACCGGCCAGATTTTTGACGATGTTGGCACCCACATGCGGCACACGATATCACCATTGCGAGTGATCAATGTCAACTGTATCACTTAAGTTATGTCAAAGACGTAGTGTGTGTATTACGCGCCGGTACTTTCTTGCGAAAGTTAGGCCCACGGACTGCATACCTTGATGATATAGTGGAAGGCCTCTGCTCATTTATACAGGCGAACTGGATGGGCAATTGATTGTAGCGCCTGATGCATGGATCAGAGATCCCACGACAAACACTAATGTAGAAGCTTGTTGAATGATGAGAGTTGATACTTTATATCCTTAAACTCATGAGATATACAACTTTTTTATGAGTTAATAGTCGTATTACAAAATGCATTACATTAATAAATAAAGGTGATTGGAGATATTTGCTCCATAATATTGAAAGCTTTTAAAATTATCCTTTTACAGGATGGTACCAGTGTCTCAACAAGGAGGTAGGGGCTAAAGACCGTTTGATTCTCTGGTGAGGATCATGTTTCAGGCAGCAAGTTACGTTGAACTGCAAGTTCTGCTCGTGTCCGAGGGCAAATTGAAGACGCTGGAGGTGCAAGGATATCAGAATATGCAAATAGGCTGCAGCGGGCATGTGCTAGGATCCTGTGCAATTTGTATGCGAGCACCAGTAGAGTTTCAGGTAGCAGGAACTAACTCCTCGCCTGTCCCTACGGGGAGAAAAGAGGGCATGGGCAGGGCCTTGGGGGTAGTTCCCAAGTGCGCTCAACCATGGTTAACTACTTTCCCACTCATTGGTGTTTGGGCAGTTTCGTATAAAGTACCCACCAAGTATGTTATTGATCAATCATTCCCTTGCTGAGTTATCATGCATACAAACTAAAGTGTCACACACACAAACACCGATCTGACTTCATAGGTTCCATTGCTTTCAACAAGGAAGCAAAATCTATTTCCAATAATTGCTGTCATCGCTGTTGAGCTATGCAGCATGTCCTTCATAGTGTGCACACTAGGATGATTCTTATTTCTACATAACTTTTTAGGGGACCACTTCACAGACCATGGGGGGGGGGGGTGGCAGAGTCTGGGTCAATGTTACTGTTATGACAATCTAGGGATAGCTATCCAGTGTTGTTGTTGCATTTGAATGTCATTAAGACACAGGTTCCTTTGATTTTATATTGAAATACACAGCTACCATTTATTTTAATTAGGTGTATTATACTCCTTTATTGGTGAATATACTTTTATACTGTAAAAGATCTCTCCTTATTGTGTCTGAATATATGTATAATCTTTTAATAGAATTTCTCCTGATAGCCATTTTTACCCACCAAAATACATTACCTAAGGAAAAGGACCCTAGTATCCACGCCACAATAGCTCGCACCTGCCTAGCAACAAATAATATTTCAGATATCTTCAAGCCCAATGTAATGATGAGGTTTCCAAAAAACTGATTACAGAGCAGTTGTGCCCAATCTGTTTTCTATTTGAAACCTAGAGTTTCATGTGCACTTTACTGCGAAAGGTACCAACCGTTATCGACAAACTGCCCAACCCTCCCATTTTTGCTTCTCACTTACCGGATTTACGTTCATTGTTACTAGCGATACAGTTGACAAACATATACTGAATGATGATATGAATTATATGATTATAAAACCATACATGAAACCCACCAACTTATAGGTCGTAGACGCCGATTTTATATATATTTGTATATGTGTATGTATAATGTTAAGAATTAAGGATAATTACTATATACAAATAGGAATATATATTCCCGCTCTGGACGAGATTGAATACAACAGGTTAATGAGAACACATCCCTTGTGTGACATGTTTCGCGACATATTGGTAACTGCAAACAATTAAGATAGCGCTGTTTAACTAAAATTGATTATCACCACCATTTGTACTTAATCATCAATCCAATTCCGAACCTAAGCTTCCCCCAAGATTCTATAGTCTCGGAGCAAACTTTTATCTTGTCCCACCCAAATTCTATCCTCCTTCATCGTCTTACATTATTTCAATGTGCATAATCAGTTCGGTAATCTATTCTGTTCTTCAAAAACGCCGGTATTTTCGCTGACAAAGACTTTAATTTCCGCTGAAAAGAAGTTGGTATGCGGAAACCACCGTTTTTTGTCAGCGGAAAATACCGTAAGCGGAGAATAACGGCACCCATATTTTTGTTTAACTTCGCTTGGTTATTTATTTTGTGTTCTTTATTTGGGACACATATTCCATATTACTGGTAGCTTTTTATTGTTCAGTGGCATCATTTGCTATTAGCCTCAATCAGACTTTGAGAGATCTGTCATGTCAATGAGGATTGCTCTCATACTATCATGTGATGTTATTGTAATAAAATACAGTAACCCTCCTTCTTAAGTATCTTGTCAACCATTTTGAATTGAGTTCAATAACTAAAAATTTCATTTAATAATATTAAAGATAGTCTGTATACTGTTGGCTTTAAATTTTAGCATGATGTTTAAAAACAAAACTTTCCTGGGAGTATCCACTCTCCAAATTTTTCTCGGATATGCTAAATCAACACACATGGAGGTTTATGGTTTTTTGAGAAACCAGCTATGGCTTCCTTTAGAAAACCATTTCATCATTCCATGCAGCAGCTGAAAGAAGGTGTAAATATCGATCTTCCCGGTCACCATTAACCAATTAAAGTTAGAGCAAAGATATTATGTGGAACATGTGATCTACCAGCAAGATGTATGATGCTGAGTATGGTACAGTTTAATAAGGCATTTGGTTATTGCTACTGTACACCAATATGTAAAACCTGCAAGATGCCACCCTTGATCTTATCAAATTATTATTCATATCATAAGGAGCCGAAAAGTTGCATGATGACATGTTGAATGATGCAAAACATGCATATCTTCATATAAGAAAGTCAATGGTAACAAAGGACCAACTTATTTGTAATATACTAGCAGTCCTAGTGCACGGGACTGCAATAGACTTCATTCATTCTGTACTGCTGGCTTCTGTTAGAAAGTCTTGTATGATTTAATGGACGACATAAATTTTTACCAATATGCGTATTGGTAAAGGCCATTTTATGGTAACGCTATTTCTGAGGAAATGATAGTACATCCGAAGAAATTACTAAATCACTTTTGTTGATTGTTTGGAACAATTTATGGCGAAAACACCATTTGACTGCTATTGTTCATCAACTCCTCCATCTAACATATTGTGTAGAGAAACGTAGGCCTTTTTGGTTTTACTATGTTTTGCATTTTTAAGCACTTATGGCACTCAATTGAAGATGGTTCATGGTTCTAGAAAGCCAGAACTTCCAATTAAAAAGGTCAGAGGTAGTAAAGAAAGATCCAAAAGTTTTGTAGTAATACGTTATTACACAAAGCTTGATATCAAATAATAATCGTAGTGCAAGTGACACTCATACTTTTTGAAAGTCAGTGTGCCAGTTTGGGACGTCAACATATTTCGTCCGACCAGGGAAAAAAATGAAATGTGTAGTTGATTGCCTGGGATATATACCAAACCTTTGTTTTATCCTTCTCAACGTAAACAATTCACTACATCATTCAAAGGAGTATTAGTATGTAACTATACGCAACTCCTTCACCGTGTGCTATATTCAAAATGGACACTTTTGTTTTGGACATATTAATTATTTTTGGAGGTGTGAACCTACATGTAAATGCCAGACAACTCGGTGCTCATGTAGTCCAGTATACCTAGCTGTAATGATCAATTTCAAAATGTTTGCCTTATCATTTGTAAACGCTGTACTTTAAGCTAACATTAAGTTGCATAATTTTCAGTTGTGAAGACAGGAGAAGTTGTCCATGACATAGATGTAGAAAACTTGGTCGAGGTATGTTTCTTCCGACGGCAAATTTCTAGCAGTTAAAGCTCCAAATCTGATGGAAAGTGATTGACTTCAGAAAAAAACTTAAAACGATTTAATTTAATGTCTAGCATATGAAACAATAGTGGAAAAATCACAAAAAACTTATCATTTTTTAAATAACATCGGTTGACAACATCTATATCCCTAATGTTGTGAATGTTTGTTCTGAAGCTCTAAGGTTGACAAAGTTTGATTGATTAAGGATAATAATTATGTAGTTTGTAAGGGCAAAGAAAAGAACAATGTAAGTGTCAATTAATACTTCTGGTTTTCTATAGATGCAAATATAAAACTGGATATAACGTTAAATACATAACTATTTCTGTAAAGTATTAGTTTGCTTCTTCTGTAATGGTCACTCTTCCTTTATTGTCTGTAATCATAATGTACCCGAGATAAAGCCAATTTTCTTTTTTGGATTATACTAGTATGAGTATCAAAGTGTCATGGTAATATTTCCATGCTATGAGTTCATACCATCCTGTAGTTATATCCATACATTAATATCTCCGTCTATCAACATTAATGTATTTAATACCCCTTGCACAGTGTTATTCTTTGGTGGATAATGATGAAACTTGGTCATTTATTGTCATCTTCTCTGGCCTTAAAGGTGTTCTGTAAAGGCACCAAATTATAGCATGCTACGATAGTAAAAGTTTTCAAAAAGTACTTTCCTGGGTCTTTACTCTCCAAACTGTTCTCAGACTTTCTAAATGTACACACAAGATGACTGAATGTCGTGTTGTCTCTGAGTGAATCGAATGCCCAGTGGGGTACGTTTCCTACAGTTAACGGTTTTTACAGTTAAAGGAATTTTGACCAATGGTGACCTTAATTGAATATCTTACATATTTGGATCTAATACATCATACCTTTAAGGACGGACAATGGTTTTATTACTTAAAAGTGTTCTTTTTTGTACAAGTTCTTTTGTTGTAGATCTTTATTAGACACATTGATCATTATCATGATGAAGTCTGTAGTGTGAGTGTGAAAGGCTTTGAGGTGGACCGTAATATTCGGGTCATTTCATGATAAAAGCTTGATCTTTCGGTCTTTTAAACCTGTAGATGGATGATGATTGCTATCCCTTGCACAGTCTTTGGTGGATAACGATGAAATTCGGTCACAATAATCTCCTAGCAGGCTTTGGCATCCGGTACAAACAATACAGACTAATTATACAGTAGTTGCTAGCTTGGACATATATGGGTAACGGTCATTTCCCCTATGAACTTATGAAGGTATGAACTTGAAATTAAATGCCATGATTGAGGTTACGCTAAGATATCATCACAAAAATGTGCACTTATCTAAAGTGGCTTGCGCGAACATGACGTAGTAACACATTATATGATTATTTTTGCCTCAATTTGAAGAAATAAAATTGGGCAGAGAGGCGAATTGCAAAGAATATTTTTATTCTAAAATTTAAGATTTTAGTGTATTAGAATAAGCATTTTTTAATAGAAACATTCCAATATCGTCGTAAGTGTTATTTTATGCTATGGCGCATGAAGTGTTGTGAAAAAAATAAAGTCACTTAGGTCGACATGGGTATGTGTTATTAATTAATTAGTTCATAAAATTTCTTGGCATATATAAGTGTAGAGTAAAGAGTTAAGGGCGACGTTTATATGTGTAATTACATTCCTTGTCATAAGTATTTTGCAAAGGGATCATTATAAACAGCACCGTATACTGTAGTCCTAACCATGTCTAGTGTGACGAAATTATATTACATACCCCGAATCGCCCGGAGTGTTATTAGATGCTATGTCGTTGGCCAGTAGTGAAGAATGTGCGCGTAAGCCGTACTCCACGTGCTCTATCTTTGCAACACCTTTTGAGAGGCATCAGACAGTTCTCATAGATTAATTTTCTACCACGTGTTAATATAACAGATTTGCTTGATATAGCTTTTTGATCCATTTCTTGTTGAATATGCAATATTTTACAACATTCCTTTGTGGATTTTGATTGATACAATCTCACCATTTCTAAGTACTGTTTGTGTAACCAGATACCATAGAGAGTTTCCACTTAGTTGTGTTGACACTACTGATCTTATTGTGGTCAGTCTTGTGTGCACGTTGTCACCAAATAATGGTACTTAGATAGCTCATTTTCTCTTATTCAGGAGATTGCTTGTTAGCAATCAAATGAGGAAATCAAGTGGAGCTGGAACTTGAATTATCAACAGGGTGATGTGTTCAAATCAACAGATTAAAGCAACCATAATAGTACTGAAAGGAATGAAACTTCCAATTTTTATTTTTCAGCCTGAAAGTGACTTTGTTTTCCTTGCACTGCCAATCTGCAAAGTCAAAGTTCTTCTCAAGGAATTATTACTTATTACAGACCTTCACAATGAACACAACATTGATTTATTTGCAATTGAAACATGGTTTGTTGGCAATGAAAGTGATATTTTCTAAGTAAATTCACTTATTCTACCTGGCTCTGATATCATCAACCCCTTCGTGGTGGTGTTGATCCTCATAGTGGAAATGCAGTCATGTATAGTAAGAACCTTACCGTTGTCTCAACACCGACAAAAGAGACTGTTCTTTGAATTCTCGATTGGCTGAAGATGTTTTACTCTGGTTGGTATGTATAGGCCACCTCCATCGGGTAACAATCAGCTTAACACTGGTGTGTTCTTTTCTGAGTTTTCAGAAGCCATGCAATGGTACACCGTTGCTAAAGGGGACCTTGTTGTTGTGGATATGAACTTACATGTGAATGTTGCAAACGATTCTAACACTCTGAGATTCAACGATCTTGCACCAAGCTTGCGGCAATTTGTTACCGAACATACTCATCAACGTGGGCATACACTTGACCTTGTAATATCGCGCTTCACTTATAACACTGTGAACATTGTTCTGATCATAATCTTGTTGCTTGCAATCTTGACATTGCCTACCAACTCCGCTTGTTAAGACCATATCTTCGAGGAAATACCAGTCAATTGACATGCTTGCCTCCGAGGATGATATACTCTCCTCTGAGCTTTACATGGTTTGGCAGAAAATGTATGTGATCTTCCGAACAAATATAATAACACAATGTCTGAACTTCTCAACAATCATGCACACCTTGTAAAGCTAAGAGCAAACTCCATAAAGTTGAACGGAAGTGGATTTCAAGTGGTTCGCAGGTAGATTTTGATAACTTCAAGAAAGCAAAAAATAGTTATAACTTGGGTTGTACGGTTATCAATGTTATTTCTTCAATTACAAGATCATTGCTTGCGGAATGATTTCAAGGCAATGTTTCGTACCATAAATGACATTCTTCAGAAGAAGTAACCAACAAAACTACTAGATCATGATTCTGCCAAGAACTTAGCAGATCAATTTGCAACGTACTTCTCAATAAAATTCAAACCATTTGCGACAATTTTTGTCCAAGATCTAATGAGGGCGTAAAGTGGACAGTTTCAAAACTTGAAGAGTGTGTATCCAGCATCCAACCATGGATGTTTAAAACCTATCTGAAATTCAACGCAAATACTACTGAGATTATGTTGTTTGTGTGTAGAGCCCAACTGGCTAAATTTAATCTACTCTCAGTAACTGTTGCTGATGTGAACGTACCTGTCCAAACAAACCCTGTGAGAAACCATGTTCGAGTCTGACATGATAACGAGTGCTCAGGTCGCAAATATCATCAGATCTGCAAACCACCATCTCATTAACATTAGTCGAGCACGCACAATGCTCACTATTGAGGCAGGCAAGCTAGCTGTTCACACTATTAGTCATATCCGGGTTTGACAAATTTAACAGCCTCTTGATTGGTATAAACAAATCAATTATCACCAGACTTACAAATGTTCAACGCACTCCCGCTCGCATCACTGCCAACGCAAGAACTATGACTCTGTCACAAGAGAACTCACTACTCTTCATTGGCTTCCTTTACCAAAGCGTATCAAATTCAAAGAACCTTTTCTAATGTACACAGCTTACCGTAAGCAGTCGCCAACTGAAATTTCGGACTACAACATTCATCAAATTTAATGTTACCCACAAATCACAAAGGTGACATTTACTGATCTTTCATTTTCTTGTTTTGGTCCCAATGAATGGGCAGTCTTCCAAACCGTATCAAAATCACTCAGACTATTGATATTTCCAGAAACTGCTAAAACATTACCTGTTTGAACAAGCGTACAATAGTTAATATCACGTAACTGTTTCATATCACCCGAAGTGTTATTTTTTGTTGCCCTAAGTGTTGTAAAAGAGTTTAATTCACTTACGGCGACAGTATATGTGGCCCTTTGTCTGCATAATGTGTAATAAATTTATTAATTAAATTCCTTGATATTTTCTATTTTGCAAAGGGAATATAAGTATTAGCATCCACTGAAGTATGTAGAAAACGTGAATATGGGTTTGAGAATGACCAGTATATATATATATATATATATATATATATATATATATAAATATATATATATATATATATATATATATATATATATATATATATATATATGTTGAGACTAGTGGAACACTAGTAGTTGTAACTCGGAGTTTCCTTTGCCCATTTAAAATTATTCTGATGAAATCTGCTGGACTTTTGATAGTTTGATGAGTTCAAGACATGTTATTTTATAATTAAAATATAATTTGATGTTTGAATGTGAGGAAAATGACTGATTTTTTGACGTTTTATTAAATATATCTATATATATATTTATATTTATTTATTTATTTATATATATATATATATATATATATAAATATATTTATATATAAATATATATATATATAAATATATATATATATATATATATTTATTTATTTATTTATATATATATATATAAATATATATAAATATATATATATATAAGTGATTGGAAGTAAAACAGCCAATGTTTGGTTTATATTCCAATATATATATATATATATATATATATATATATATATATATACATAGATATATATATATCTATCTATCTATATATATATATGTGTATATATATATATATATGTATATATATATATATATATATATATATATATATATATATATATATAGTTTGTTACCTTTTGCTCTTTGATGCCACTTTTTTTGTTGGATGCTCTATATTTATATTAATAAGGCAGCAATATTTCATAGGTTATGTCTGACGTTGGAACGTAAGTACATTGAGAAGACATTCAGTTTTTAGACAAATACCTAAAAAAAAACTGGATTATGTTCTTATTTAATTAAAAATAATGTATTTTCTCATTCGTCCTCGTCATCATATCTCCCCAAAATCTTACATGAAAGATATATAGTTGATTCACTAAACCATACCCACTTTCAGAAATGATAGGGTCTGATTACGTCATTGCGCTGGAGCCGTTTTCCTCTATTTGTTATAGCTCACACTATTTAGCGTAAGTAGGCCAATGCCACAAAGTATATGCGCTATATAATAATGGCCACTACTCTAGAAATACTCTAGCAATATTTGACATTAGACTGTCCGAGGCAAGTCAGACTACTGTAGCCTAGATGTAGCAGGACGGACCATAGGCCTTGTTTAACTAAATAAGTTTATTTTCAGGTTTAGCCTTACACCAAGGCTATTGACCTATTTACTCATCCTGGGCTACACCAGGCTAGGTCCTAATTTTAATTTGGGCTACAAATTTTTAATATTTGCATGGAAGTACCACTGCTGGTGATCACTGACTGCATGAATCCTTTCTTCTTTTTGTCATTAATAGATAATAGCCGAGGCTCCAGTACTATATAGTTGTAGTATAGTAAAGGCTTCATATTTGCATTACCTTCTTAATTGATGCACCTTCAGAATATATCAAGCAACGATACAGCAGGCAACCTACACTGCAGTCAATTACTTAATTGGTGAGTGTTAATCCATTTCAGGTATTTGCTGATCAAATTGTGTGTTTTTTTTAGGCTGTTAACACTCTCCCCAGTTATGCCCCCCCCCCCCCAAAAAAAATGGCATTTGGAAATCTTACTCTCAAAAAATAACCAAAGTTACCTTAATATAATACCACTGTCACAAGTTTGCTTGACACAAGTCTATAACGACTATCGTGCAGCTATATAAATATTCATTAGTTTTCTGTTTTGCTCACGAAGTTTGCATTAGCAACATTCGACCGTCTAGTATGCTTTGTTTAATTCACTGGTTCTCCACGTGTGTCACGAGTATGCTTGACGCAAGTCTAACGACTATCGTGCAGCTGGATACATTTACTGATGAATATTAATTTGTTGTCTGTTTTGCTCACGAAGTTCGCATTAGTAACATTCAACATTCTAGTATGCTTTGTGTATTTCACTGATTGCTCCACGGGCATCAATTGAATTTGTGCAAGTCTTTGTTTAGATTACTTTGCATAAAATGCAGGTAAAGGGTCGGTATGAATAGGCCGGGTAAGCAGGTCAGGGCGTGGTATTCGTATTTGGTACTTTCATTGGTGCAAGGGTGCTGGGCGCACCACAGCAGTTACTTGTTGCAGTTGGACACGATGTCCGTTGGGCGACGTCAGCCTACAGTGCTTCGCTGTTTTACTATAGTATATGTAGGGGCAACTTCAGTTCCCCGCTGGTGAATTCGTGGTAATAATTATCTTGTCAGATATCTTAAAGGACCTGCCGATACGTGTTAAAAAGCCGGAAACTGACCGAATTCCGTAAGTGTATCATTTTCTTATGTGAATACTAAGTCAAACCGTACCTTGCAGTAGAGGGAATGCAATTAGTTAGCCGTATTCTTGTTTCTTATTTGAGTAAAGCGAGGCCGAAATATGATAAAGATTGGAAAGCACGTATAAAAATACATTTATGAGGAATTTGTTAGTATCGAATGTCTGTACATGTCTGCAATATTTCTCTATTAGGATCGTCGGCGACCTAGTAAATGTAGAGGCAACATTAGTTCCCCGCTGGTGTTATATGCAGATACCTGCAAAAAACCCGGAAAGTGCACTAATTCCGTAAGTGTTTCATCTTGTAGGGACTGAGTGAGAGAGAAAGAGAGAGAGGGGTGGAGTGGAGGGACAGGGAAAAATTAAATGCTTTCGTTAGTTTTGGCTATTCAGTGCCACATTTTGGGTGTTTTCATTTTCATTTGTGAAGACTTGGGGCAAATTAAGAATACCATAGAGATGTCCTGCTTTACAGGAGTCGTTGAGTCAGACCAATAATGATTTGGTGCCAATTCCAAGCGAGCCAGAGATTGCATTTTGATGTGTACGCTTGTTTAGTCAGGAAGGAAAACAATACCACAACCAATGTACTACCGTTGTCGGCCTATGTGTGAATGGTAAATAGTGACTTGTCATAATGAGCTGTAACATTTTCTTTGGTTGGTACCTTGTATGTTTATTTGGTTTTGTTTTGTATTACTTCCACTTTCTATTTTCATAGCATGTTTTTTGTAAAGAGGGGGCAGAAGGGGTGGGGTTGCTTTTGGTTTTGTTAATCCTTTTAAAGTGGCCATGACACGAAAATTTCAACGTCCTGTCTTTTTGGGATCCATCTCAGCATGCTCTCTAGAACATAAATCAACCATTCTGCCAGTTAAAGATTTTTCTCTTCGAAAATTGAGATTTAATTTACCCTCTTGGGGCTTGAAAAGTTCGTTCGGCTGAAAAAAAATTTCATCTCATGACGTCATGTGACGTCATGTTATGAACACGATTTGGCTCTCGCTGATTCCTCCGAACACATATCATTACAGTGCGACAAGTGTACATAAATACACAAAACAATCGATAACAAGTCGGAGCGAAATCAGATAGAAATTTCCCGTGGAATGTCAGATTAAGAACCAAATGCGGCAACCGAAGTTCAAAGTGATAGTGGTTCTTCACCAGGCAGTGAAATTGGGCTATAATTAGAGTGCCCTTTCTCACATTCGAAGCAGAGAGTGAAGGCGATGATCATGCCAATATTGAGCCGAACTTTGAGGGTGGACCTGAGGTGTTAGAACCGTATCAGTTCGAGCCTGTTAAACGAGCAGAAATTGAAAGCTCCACAACATATCGAAGAAGAAACCCGTTCGGAACTATTGCAAGGAACATACAACGTGGTAAGAATTTATTAACGAAGCATTTAAAAACAAAATCCAGTCCATTTTGTGCATGTGTGTTAGAACTCGCGGAACTCACTAAACCGTATTGTGCGTTGTGTTACGGTGACTTACAACCCATGTGTACAGTGTGTTGGCTATGTATTCATACATGTACAAGGATCGCCACTTGCCCCATTGGAGGTTTCCTGTTCTCCAATCTGGTCTTCGGAGTTTTTAATGTGGAATACTTGACAGAAGAGAGACTCGTTTATGTCGACCCGTTAAAGCCCATTTGTTTTATTTCATAAAAAAAGGAAGGATCGTAGTATGCTTCCGTGAGGTGTTCGCTACATACGGAGCTGTATACTGGCTAGGCCCAGTGAAATCGGCGTTGGTGTTGTGCACTAACTTGGTCATAATCGCCGTGTTTTTTCGTCCTCCAGCCATGGATGAAGGAAAATTGCATGGGTTATGATATTTATGCAGCGGCCAACAACACAACGGACCGGCATTTCTCTCGGATAGTTTACAACAGTTGTAAAACGAACTTGAAATTTCTAACGATATAGCGTAATACAGTGGTTGTTCTCTCATTGTAAATGTGCGTGTATATGGAACGGTATGATCGTCGCGCATCCGGTACTTGCCTGGGCTTGGCACTTGTGTTCCTAACATGACGTCATCTTGTCTTGTTTTGAAATCGCATTTTTCAGAGGTCTGTTTTCGGATGCGATTATTAAAACGTTAATTTCTAATTACGCATTGACGTTTTGAAGGTGATGAGGATAATTTTGAACATAGATTTTCTCATAGATTCAGAGGAAGTTACTCTCGATTAGTTGGGTATTTTCATGTCATAACATCTTTAGCAAATTTAAGTAACGTGGAAATTCGCCACTAAGAAAATAAATGATAAGGTTTTTTTCTTATGAAATCAGACACAACTTCAAAAAAACTTTTAAACTGACTTTTACCTCAAAGCCCCGTTGTATACATTGTGAATAGCTTCCAGTTAATGTATATGTGTGTTAAGCACTGTTCATGCCCTTGTCTGCATAGTGTACTATGACTATGCTAGTCAGCTGGTGGGGGCATCCAGAACCAACAGAAGGCCCATTGAAGATCAAATCCGAAAAGAGGAAAATGAGATTTAAAAAAAAGTTGTTATTTTGTTGAAGTCATTGCCGATAAACAATATTGCCGATGAATGTGGCAGCTTCCGGTACTGGGTTAAGGTGATGCACTCACCGACACCTACAACATTCAGTTGGAAATATTACGCCATCGCTATGACATCATAATTAAGCTACACGTGTAAGCTCTAGAGGTAGTATAGTTCATAGGATATCCCTACGATCAATGTTGCTTGCTCCACTAACTTACAGCACGTTTTACACTTTCATGTAGAAACCAAATGATTTTTATGGTGGCGAAGGAATGATTGTTTCAAATGAGGAGATAATCTTTTGAGAATGCATCTGGCATCAGCAATTTTAAACAATGATTTGCAAATTTGGATTGTTGTAAATGCATTTGGCAAGTAGAGTGAATGAACATAAATTTTATTTTACACTCCGTCTCCAACCCCCGGCCTCCCCTCATGGCCTGCACTTGTTCACGATCATCTTTCAGACAAAAACAAAATGATGACTCCTGTTGTATTTTATTTTTAGAAAAGTGTGCGAGTTACACCTCCCCGTCCCTACCCACCCCTCATCAGTTCCGGCTCGTTATTAATCTTTTGTATTACTGACTGCAAGGTAGGCAGCGAAAATTGGTTTTCCTTTGAGATACTTCAGTTCTCAGATGGTTACTCGTACCGGTGAAAAGCTATTCCATCCGTGACTAACCAGAAATGGAGCTTATAACCTACCGTGGATATGACGCAGATCACGTCTCTTAAGCATTCTCTGCAGACTGCGCACGGCGTACGGCACCCATAGTAACAATAATAATGATAATAACAACAACAACAAGAGCAGCTTCAAATGTCGTTCGTCCTTTTCCATGAACTCCGCATACGAATGTATATATAACCACCTCCTTCAAATACAAAATGATGATTTGTCATCAGCGTCGCATACGTCGGGTATACGATTCCCTCTTATATACGATGATACATTTACGCACTGATCTATAACGAGTCCCATAAATAAACCGTTTAATTAATTTCTGGACAATTTAAAGGCGATGAATGGCAATGACCTTTCTCATCGTAAGTTTAAGCATGTATCTGAAGGCCAATCTGATATTGGAAGAGAATTGAAGTCAATTCTCTACGAGGAGCACAATTTCCCATGAAAAGGAAATGTCATATGTTTGTTTACGCTTCTAAGATTTTAATAATAAATTGGAAATTGAGGCAGCTGGGATTCGCCGAAGGGAGTAGAAACATGGGAAATGTAATCTACGACCCGACGCTACATAATAATTGGTTTGACGTCATGCGCACTCCCAAGAGATCTTTGTTACCTCAGTGAGAGAATTTTCCAACGATTCTGTATCGTTTACATTTGTTGTAAAGTTCGGTGATCCTATTGAGTTTTAGTCAGTTTCTCTCACAAGAATATGAATCAATCACCATTTTCAACAACAGATTTTACATGATTGGGTTGAATAATGTATTAGATGGATTAAGGCGTCCCGTGGCTGAAACTGATGGCTTCGCAAATTTGTTAAAACTTTCTGCAACTGTATACGCTAAAATCATATCCTCATAGCATTTTGTGTAACGAAGATCTTTTAGTTTTAATTGGTTATATTTGTAAATGCATCTAGCAACAGCTGAGAAAACGATGTGATCAGGGAAATTGACCAGAGAAAGTTTTTGTTTTTCTTTAGAATATTTTTTATAATTTTTCAATAGAAGAATATAATATTGCATCGAACATGCAAAGATTGATTGATTAATCATCTAGACGTTTTATAATAGCCTACGTAAAGCAGTTGAAACAATGGCTACGCTGATGACATCACATACCATTTAATTACGGTGATCCATGTGTATTTACTTTGTCTGTTTGCTCTTGGATTGCTTTTGATTTTCAAGCCTAAAAGGGTTTATAAGTACTATCTTTCGCAACACTTGGTTTTTGAAGATGAAATTATCTGTCATAATGTTTAAAATTTTGTTGTGATAAACAAATAATATAATTAAATGAAATTTAAAACAAAATGAAATTTCCTGGAGAAAGGGAAGTTTATAGCCGGTCAACCAAATCTCGGGTTAAGGACGAAATATGGAGATGGAGTTTTCAACTAACAGTGTACAATTATGATCTCTTTAATGTTATATAGTGTTACACTGTCTGCCACCTCGATATCCCTTTATATGATAAAATGAACATATCCTCTACACCTCTATAATAAGCACATGAAACAATGGCGAATTGCTGAAGGATATAACTATTGTGCATTGTGATCCTTGATGTAATTACTCTTTACACACAAAAACTACCAGAAAGAGAGCGAGAGGAAGAAACTCAAATGGTATGATTCATTAAGCCAAGTACATTACTGACCGTTTATTGATAAAAAGTAAAGCCCCGTTGTCTGTTGCAAAATAAGTTACATTTTGATTACTTTAATGATACGAGTTAAAACGGGGGCATTTTCATGTTAACACTACTACGTCCATACGGACTACACTACATCAACGTTCCTCTGGACAACCTTGAGGCAGACATATACTCATTCGTTAGAGGTTAAGTCTATAAATTGATATAATATGATTGGGTCATCGCCAAATGACTGACATGATTCAACATACAGTTATGGATATGTGAAGGATGATAAGATAACCTAGACAAACATAGTCTTCATGAATTCATCAATCTAGAAAGAAAACGCCGCCTAAGAAAACAATTTTCACGCAATTTGATAATTTGACTTCCCTGAGCACAGTAGGCAGAGCATCACCTGTTGCTAAGTGGATTCTCAAGTCATGCTGTCGTTTTCTTCAGGTATACGAAATAAATAAATATCATCGATTGTGGATATGCAGGAACCGCCAACCATTCTGCTAAAAAAAAAACGTCTATGTTCCCTATACAAGCAACACTCCCCTCCATGCATTCCAATTGTATCTCTCTTAATTTAAAACAAAACTTTAAATTCATCGCCCAAAGTCTAATGGGAAATGTTTCCTTGCAAGCTACAGAGTTATATTGCGATTGATCAAACTAATACAAGTGACCAAATGAAGATTAAATACTTAGCAATATTTTTTTTACAGCAGAGCGGTAGAAGCAAAAGAGAAATTGTCGACATTTTAAAATTTACAAAGTAGATTATTCAGCTCCAACGTAAGTAGTGAAGTGCTTAAATGAAGAAATGATTAGAAACGACATCTTGCAAGGTTCATCTAAAGTGCTTTGCACCTACTACTCAATCGCAAGCTGTTGACCCCCCTCGGCTGATTCACAATGCTTGAGCATTTTTTTCAGCATGCCTGTGAGCCTCTTAGGGTATTTCTTCTTAATCTCTTCTTGCTCCTTGCTTCGCCACTTATCGACGTAATTCTGGTCATCCGGCTTCTCTGGGATGCACTGCAGGTCGGTTTGAACTCCGGGAATCATGGCGTAAAATTCTTTGCAGCTTCCTTTTATCTCCACTGCTTTCTTTTTCATCATGATGTAATGAAGCCGTTTGGTGTCTTCAACTGCCTTTTCTCCTTTGCTGTGGAAAGTAGTGAGCTCTTCTTTCATTATATTGAAGAAACCTGCAACAGCATTAAGCCCACCCAGGAAAGCGGAGAGTGCTGGAATTAGGGCATCGCCAACGATCGTGATTGCTGCCTCATTGATGTTTAACTGCTGACCTTCCGCCACCGCATTAGCCAAGTCAGATTCTGCGCTCATATTTAGAAGAGGGCTAGCAATTGCACCCACAAATGGAACAAACGCAAGTCCAAAGGCCCACGCCTTGGACTTGGCAGCTTCTGCTTCCAGTTTTGCTTTCTTTTCCATGAGTGTTTTGTTAAGATCCTTAAGCTCAGAGATCAACTTCTTCGCTTCATCTTCTCTCTGCTTTAGGGGAACCATCATCTCCTCGTGCATCCTAACTATCTCGGTGCAGCATTGCTGGTATCCAGTCACTTCTTCCAGGATATCAGGAAGACATTCTTTCCATTCGTCTAGCTCCAGCCCTTCATAGTACTCAAAGAACTCTTGGATGCATCTTACCACTTGAGTACACAGAGGCAAAACCCCTTTCACATAGACCATGGCGTCTCGCCTCGTCTTATCACGGATTTCATTGATACCAGTGGCCTTGTTTGCATCAGAACCCACAGCATTCTCTGCGTATAGAGATCTAAGACACAGTGAGAAAATCCGCATGTTTTTCGGCAACTCTTGCAACTCATCGGAGAAACTATTCACATCTTCTGCGACGGACAACTGTAAGAGGAAAAAAAGAAAAAAAGGAAATAACTTTATGGCACGACAATGTAATAAAAAAATCAAAGTTTTGAAGGGGGAAAAAAAAGAAAAGTAAATGTCGGTATTACAAATTGAAATTTCAAGAACAATTGTAAATGTCCAAAACAACGTCGAAATTTAACTACTTTACTCAAAATCTGAGGAGAAAATGAATTTGTTTTCAGATAACACACACGAATTGTTTGGAAAAAGTGTCCCGCCTGGACCACCGCAGGACTTCAAAAGGGAAAATTCTTCCCGCGAAGATCCGCAAACTGGCCAGCGGTCTGCTCTCTCCGTCTCCCCTATTTTTGATAGCTTCTTACGTCACTGATTACTCTTCCGACCCTCAAGTTCCTAAACACTGACTTAATTATCATTATGCAAGGAGTTGCTAGGGCAACTCCCTGCAATATGTGTCCTCAGTAGGTGTAGCAGTTATTGTCACGTGACAAAACAAGAAAATTCCAACATGCATTGAGGTTTCGATTGCTGCAACTTCTTATTAAGATAACATCCTTACAATGTCTACGAGTCCACAAGTTTTTTGCTGACTTAAAAAGACCATTGTATGTCACTAACTAGAACATCAGCGACATTATAGAATATTTTGGAACAGAAACAATATTTTGGACTTAGCTCTGGTTTGAACTGGAATGACCTTGTTCTTATTTTCTTGTGCAATTGAGAAATGAAAATTGAAAAATAATTGATGTAAAATAAAATTTCACTGAAGTGGAATTCGAGTTTACCGAAGTATTTCACGATAGTAAAAATCAATTTCACTTGGGTGTGAAGACTCTCGCAAAAAGAAATGTCTCATGCCGATAATCTGACCTTGTTTCGTATGAGGTGTAACAGAAGTGTTAGACAACACCATCGATCCCAGAACATACACACACACAGCTTGCTACCGTCGGTAATTAGACACTAGTGTACAGTCAATACATACAGCTACGGTCAATACCCACAACACAGTGTACATAGCAGCGATGGACATCTCAGGTCTAGATAAAAGATAACAAGGTATCACGTTTCATTACTGTCTGCATTTTCAGTCTGCATTTTCAGTTTTGTAGCGACAAGAAGAAAACTTCACTTGCAAGCAACGGAAATTTAACTTTTTCAGAGCGCGGCACGCAGTTTGGGGCGAGTCTTCAATGCCTTTAAGTAAAATGACATTTCGCGTAAGTAGAATTCGATTTTACTTTAAAAGTGAAGTTGGACAATATTTGTCTCAAGTTTACTTAAGAATGCAATTAGACTTAAGTACAATTCATTCCAATAAAAGTACATAGCTGGTGGTTTTTCGACATCCTCTAATCCGTTCAAATAATTTATGTTACAGTGAATCTTTACACTTGTACCTTTCCATTGACTTCAGTACTAACACCACGCCGATATAACGCTCTGTCATATATCTGTTATTATCAAAATGCCAAGAAATGATGTAGGTTGCAAAAACACTACTGAAACCCAAAATTTAAGTTTCTCTACGTTTCCTATAGTCATCAAACCGACGAAAACGTCGCAGGCTTTGGATTAATTTTGTAAGGGGTTTCCCGCCGTCTGCATACGAATATATGTTCAGCGCACGTATATGAAACGCCAAAATATGGCACACCGAAAGGGCAATATATTCTGTTGTTTACTTCTATGCTGTCTTTTATCATGTTGTTGTCTCTTTTGATGATTTTGTCTCCTTAAATGCTGTGGTCTCCTTTGATGTTGTTGTCTCCTTTGATGTTGTTGTCTCCTTTGATGTTGTTGTCTCCTTTGATGTTGTTGTCTCCTTTGATCTGGCGGCGCTGTTCACTTTTACGACGTCAAAATAAGTATAAAAATTTAAAGAATTTAGTGCTTTCAGAACTAGCCAAAATGTGCGAGATATATACCGACTAGCCCATCTTGTAAGGCAAGGTTATACGAACAAAATGATAGCAGAAATGATTGAAATCTCTGTAATATCGGTGAACGAAAGTCTTTCAACCTAAAAAAAAAAGAGATATATGTGGTCAATTTACAGGTACGGACTTAGCTAACGTTACGTATATATTATATAGCCTTTATTAGTATAAACTATAGTATTATTTAGTATGTTGTTGTTAATATTAACATTAGTTTAGGTGCAACTGCAAGGAATGTGAAACATAGTGGGTTTTGCTATCCCATTACTGTTCATGCCTCATGAGTCATTGTAGTGATTGGGGAGGGGTCTAAAGATGATAACAGTAACATTAAGCCTAAGTTGCTTTTTTTCAAACTGACAATCTGCCAAGCACGGACCTTGTATAAATTATGAAGGTCAATAGCATTTAGGCTCTTATTACTATAAACAGGTGGCTAGGTCTCATCTGGACTGGAATAGTACAGTAGCCTTGTAGACATATGCTATGATTTGAAGGCTTGTACCCCATATATTGCCAAGGATCAGGAATTAGGCCTACTTGAGAAGGTCCAGAGGAGCTTGAGCAACTAGGTTGAGTAGATCCTTAAAGGTAGTCTGTATAGGCCCCAAATTATAGCACGCTATAATTGTTAGCAGTTTTCAAAAAGTACTTTTCTGGAGGTCTTTACTCTCTAAATTGTTTTCAGACATTTTAAGGAACACACAAGGAAAATTTCCTCGAAGGTTCAAACAGTTTAAGAATTTTGACTAGGGTAGACCATATTTGAATATCTAGCATATTTGGGGCCAATACAGCATACCTTTAAATAGCGTCCCGTATCATATGAGGCATGCTGCTGTGCTTTGTTTTATATTTTTATTTCATTTATGTCTTCGATACATTCTTACAATAAAAATGTAGAATGGTATAAACAGTTTACAAGGGTTTCACGATTTGACTTTTGATGACCCCAAATGACCTTTGACCTCCACCAAAAACAATAGGCTTCTTTAACCTAATGTGGTACTTCCATACACTACATTAGAGCCAAGTTTTCAGTATTGAGATTACAAGGTTTTCACAATTTGACCCTTGTGACCCCAAATGACCTTTGCCCTCCACCAAAATCAGTTGGCTTCTGTTATACAATGTGGTACTCTTAAACACCAAATATGAGGTCTGCTCATGATTCCCTTCTTGAGATATCACGCTTACGAGGTTTTCACAATTTGACCTTTGACCTCCATCATAAACAATAGGCTAAATAATGTGGTACTTCTACGCACTAAATATAAAATTGGTCTGACCTTCCCTTCTTGATATCGTGTTTACAAGCTGGGCGTCACAAACGCACACACACACACGCATCCACACACGCCATCATGAATGCATAGGTTACGATTATCATCGAAACCAAAAACAAGGAAAGCAAGTGAACAAAATTTAGAAAATAATGAGGAAGAAGGAAACAGTATACGTAAAGTCAGTGTAAACAAGACAAACAGTATTTAGTTTGTATAATTTTAAATGAAGAGATATCTTTTCAGACCCCTCCCCAAACACCACAATGACTCATGAGGCATGATCAGCAATGGGATAGCAAAACCCACTTGGTTCACATTCCTTGCAGTTGCACCTAAACTAATATTAATATGAATAATAATATACTAAATAATACTATGGTTTTACTAATAAAGGCTTTATATTTTATACCTAACGTTCACCGATTTAAGAGAGATTTCCATTATTTCTGCTTTCATTTTGTTCGTATAACCTTGCCCTACAAGATGGGCTAGTCGGTCTCTCTCGGATATTTTGGTTAGTTCTGAAAGCACTAAATTCTTAAAAAATGTGTGTACGTATTTTGACGTTGTAAA
Source organism: Apostichopus japonicus (assembly GCF_037975245.1). Taxonomy (NCBI): domain Eukaryota; kingdom Metazoa; phylum Echinodermata; class Holothuroidea; order Aspidochirotida; family Stichopodidae; genus Apostichopus; species Apostichopus japonicus. The sequence continues at coordinate 40,736,933 of NC_092568.1, forward strand.
AGTGAACAGCGCCGCCAGCCTCAAAGGAGACAACAACATCAAACGTGACAACACACTCAAAGGAGACATAACGTTGAAGGAGACAACACTATAACAACAACATTATAACAGACAGCATAGAAGTAAACAATAATACATGCCCTTTTGGCGTTCCATAACACACTGCTACACAATAGGCCAGTGCGTGATCGACATTTTTCACAAGGCAGGCATTTTTATTGTGGCAAGACCCCGAGATCGTACGGCACGGTATGTATACTGGCCTATTAAAGCAACTAATCTTACGAAATATGACTAGACGTTGAGGCAGTTTTTTACCATAATTTACTTTAATTAAAGAATTGCTACCCAAAATTAAATAACAAATGTGTGAACAATTCTCACAATATTTACTTCTCTTGTAGCTGCATGTTTATTGGAAGGGTGAAGTTAATAAAAGGTTCACTTTCTTACGAGATGCAGGTGGAAAGTCCATTATTATTGTTTCGCGTTCGCAGTACACTCCGCACAAGGACGTCCGTCACACGGTGACCTGTACGTTCATGCGCTTTTACGCATCACATTTCTAATCAGTGAGAATCTGATAAATTTGACATCAAATTTCTCTAAATTACTCTGTCTCTTTCGACTAAACGGGAACCACAGTATTGTTTGTGTACTAAAATACTTTAGTTTCAACCAAGCAAAAGAATTTGTTTCGCATCCAAATATGCATTTTAAGTGAAATACAAGTTCACTTAAGTTGAATACATTCACTTAAGTAAAGTTATTGGGTAAATGTTAAAACGGCTTGCCAAATGAGCGAATTAGAGCTATTGACGGAGATCAAGGTTCTTTAGGGTTAACAGCGATCAAAGTCTAAGACGACAACTCCAAAATTAAAGCTTGGTGAAACTTGAGATGTGATATGTAGGTCTAGGTTAATATTACGTTTATCTGGAAATTTAGCATTCCATTGTCACTTACATTGATTTACATATCAGCAGCTTGCGATGATGAAAGCGAGAATACTTTGGTAGAATATTTAACTCAGCGAACCCCAGTCAACGGGTAATTAACCTTTTTGAATCCGTTGGCCAAACAATTATGCATGCACCATTTCTTATTCACCTTTCAAAATCAACCAATCAAATCTTCTCTATCACGTGACATCAGACAATAAAAACACCCGCCTGTTTCGCTCATGCTTACGTACATTGATGTACTAGGCCTATACTACTATAGATGTATTTAAGTGAGCCTTAGTAGACGTCTACAAATATTCATTACCGCGTATTGCAGCTATCGTTAACACGAACGAGCTAGCTAGCCCAACGTAGAAAAATCAAAGGTATATATTATTTTAAAGTGGAGCCGTCGCTGCATTGCTTGCACTTACAAAATGAGCACCGTGCCTACTATACCTATTGTCTTTTCCCCACGGCACTTACCTTGTTTCCTGCGTGTGCAGCCATGTCTTGGTTAATATAATTGTCTCTCAAAAAGGAGAGGCTAAGATCGCGGTGTTCACTTCTGTAAGTCTACCGTCGTTCTGCTTTCATTGCTCACCAAGCAAACAGTTTTACTGATGCCGGAGCTCTTGAGAAAAAAAGAAGCAATTTTTAAACATCCGGACCTTCCCCCAAAACATTTCAGTTGCAGACTACACAAGCTAAGAATAGAATATAAACTTCCCCGGACCATCACTCATGTTAGCGACAAAGAAACCGAAAACAACTGAAAGCTGCCAAGCGTTAGCTAATTCGTTAACTTTAGTCAAGCAAAATCATCCCAGGGCTGATGATATTACGTTCCACACATTCCTCCCGGGGTGTCGGAGGGTTTAACTCTACATGAGTCAAATGTCACTAACAAATTAATACGGTTGCAAAATTTAGCACCATTTTACATGTATACTCTTGATTATTCAAAAAGGGACTCTTCCCGTAACATGATGTTAAATAAAACTGTATATATCTCTAGTACAACGCACCACCCCATAGAGTTTAGACAATCCTTTAGGCTAAGGTGACCAGACGTTCTCGGTTTTCGGGGACAGTCCCCGATTACAGTGTGCTGTCCCCGATAAAGAAGTGTCCACGAAAATGTCCCCGATTCGTCAAAATGTTCAGGAATTTCGAAAATATCCCACATTATTAGTAAAAAAATTGTAAAAACAAAATTTAGTCAAGCGTGAAGTCGCAGAACGCCGACTAACAGTATTTCAGGTAGGTCAGTGTAAAGTGGATTATGCTAGATCGATCTAGCCTAGCACTCTTTCGAAAAGTGCTCTTTTGAAAATAAAATTGATTTAAAAAGTGCTTCTAAGTATCACTATTTTACATTTAAGCACCTTAGGCACTTGAAAAATTTTCCAGCTGCGTGGGACAAATACCGCATAATACATCCGCTTATATTAATGTGAATATATACGCGTATTAATTCGAATATATACGCGTATATATTATTTGCCAATTATAAGGCGTAAATATATGCGCGTATTAATTCGAATATAAACACGTTTTAATTCGAATTCATAAGAGAATTAATTCGAATCATATGAGGATTAATTCGAATATATACACGTATTAATTCGAAAATATACACGTATTAACTCATGCTGTTGTCTAGATCAGGTAAGTTTGGGCCTGTGTACGTCAATAGATACTAGCTTTGCAAAGGCTCACTTATTGCACTGGCGAGGCTACAATGTGGGTGAAAGCTATAAGACATGCCAGTTATTGTCTGATTTAATACGCGCATATGTTCGAATTAATACGCGTATATATTCGTATTAATAAGAGAATATATTATGCGGTGTTTGTCCCATACGGCTGGCCATAGATTTCAGACAGAAGGTTAGATTGATATGTCATGGACAAATTGATGCATGGAAAAAAAGTGAGTGCTAGCTACGTGTCTATAACTTTCCACCGATTTTCAAGATATTGTGCAGTAAATGTTAACTTCCTTAATAGCTCCTTTCAGATGAAATGTATGATAACCTCAGTCCTAAACGTTAATGTGGATATGTTATTTTATAGTACATTCCAGTGGCGTAGGAAGGTACTTTTGAGTGGGGGGGGGGGGTTGAAGACTGATGGCCAGCCTGGGGGAGGGGTCTAAGGGAGGGGTGTCCCCCTCACCTTTGGAATTTTTTGCATTTCCAGGTGGCCTCAGATGCAATTTGGTGCAATATAGCACACTTCACATTTTGTAAACTTAATTTTGTATTTTCACCTGGCCTTAGATGCAATTTGGTGCTCCAAATGAGATTTTTTTTCTCATTTGGAAATGAAAAAGGGGTTTTCTGACTTGCGAACCGGGGGGGCGGAATGATACTTCCGCCCCTCCACATTTTTCACGGGGGGGGGCTGGCGCCCCCAGCCCCCCCGGTTCCTACGCCCTTGGTACATTCTAATAACTCGAGTAAAACATGTTCTTCTAAGGAGAATGCGCATGAACGAACTTACTATAGTGTATAATATACTATTGCTCTCATTCAGGCCTGTTCGAAACATGAGGAGCAAAGGTAGTTCGTCATTTCCATCACGACACAGGGGCGGATCCAGGATTTTGAGAAAGGGGGGGCCGACATCCCGATGGTAGCACTTTAGTGATCTGCGCCCTGGGGAGGGGTCTGTCCTAGGGAGGGGTCTGGGGAGGGGTTGTCCCCTCCTCCTTGGAAATTTTTGGTTAATTGTGAGTGCTTAGATGCAAAATGGTGAAACATTTCGCCAAAAACTAGAAAAACCAGAAACGTTGCAGACACGCTTTTTTGTGCACATATTTTTTCTCGATAGACACATATTTAACAACGCCCAACAGTCCGTGTACAATGGATACACTATTATTGCGTCGATTCCTTTCTTTTGCTCGAAAATTATGACACCAGATTCACCCAGGCGCGGCGGAACGGGAAAATTATTGGGGGGGCTAATGTGTGGAGACTATCTAAGCGGAGCGCCACCATCGGTTGGCGCGGAGCGTACAAGAAAATTTTGGGTTTTTCAAACCTCCAGATGGCCGGAAACGGCACTTCCCGAGTGTTTTATACTTCGAATACCTAGCCCTAAAATATGGGTCTCAAGCCTGCAATTTCTCAGATTGCACGTAAAAATCTGTAAAAACATTGTAATTTGTATATTCGATGGTGTTTTAAGAGAGTAGCTATTACTCGTAGTGTACTCGCAAAGACGTTTTTGAGTGTAGTAAATTACTACTTGCAATTAAATGCAATAATTAAATAATTAATTAAATAAATATTGGGGGGCTTATCATGCATTTGCCCCCTCAACTTTTTCATTGGGGGGCTGAGCCCCCCAAGCCCCCCCCCCCCCCCCCCCAGTTCCGCCGCCACTGGATTCACCCCAAGAAAAAACATAAAACAAGATATATTCAATGAGATAATTATGATATACATATTAATGAAAGGGGGTATAGGCGGTTTTACATATATCTAACGCAACGTAGTCGCCAAGAACCTGAAGTATTTTTAAGGGAGGGCCCGATAATAAGCGGAAACGGATCACCGACCGAAAAAATATCGGAATTTGTGGACTATTTCTTGCTTCCTATTGTATTAAAACAAAGCACCTATGTGAAAGACACAAATCACATTCTGAAAATTGTGGAAGCCCCCCGTTACCAAAAGCAGTAGTACTTGCTACACTCGATGTCGTCGCCATGTATGCCAATACTCCTCAAGAGGAGGCATTAGATATATGTCAAGAAGTCTATGAAAAGGCGGAAAAAGCGAATATGGAATAAATAAAATATCTTCCATATCCATGCGCAAACTAATTGAACTTATTTTTAACAAGAAACTGTTTCGAGTGCAATAACCAATTCTATCTACAAAAGATCGGTTGCGCCATGGGTAGCCAAGCCTCTCCGGAAATCTGTGATATCGTGATGCATAGACTGGAAAACCAGATTTTACCGACAGATAATAAAATCTTAAAATGGCTCCGCTATAGAGATGAAATTCTATTGCTTTACGACGGTTCACCTCAGGAACTTGAACAACTAGTAAACAGGTTGAATGAAATTCACCGCTTCTCAAAGTTTACGGTAGAAATATTACACACAGAGGTAACATACCTAGATTTGAAAATCTTCAAAGGTCCAAGGTTTGAAACCAATGGGTTATTAGACACCAAAGTCTACACCAAACCCACGGAAACCTTCCAATACCTCGACAGAAACTCTGCACACCCACTTGCCACCTTTAAAGGCTTCATTAAAGGGAAGTCTTACGATACGCACGTCTATGTAACAATGAGACTGATTTCTTACAGAAAAAGAATGCGTTCACAGAGAAACTGTTACTCCGAAAGAGGAAATTGCCTCAGCCACGAAAGGCATAAAATTTGAAAACCGTGGGCAATACCTCACTACCAAACCTAAACAAAAGGAACCACCAATGGTTTTCAAGCTTACCTATACACCCAATTTTTAGTTTTGAAACGTCCTTAGATGCAATCTGGTGCATATTTTAAGTCAAATTTGGCACCGTAGAATTTCCATTTCGATATTATTTTTATGGCAGTCGGCAGAAGAAGAATTAATTGGGACCAATTATCGAACTGTGTTTTCTCTTTCACCGATTGCTGAAATAGTGAAACTTCGTGATGAAAATGTTCAGAAAACTTCCCGGTAATGAGAAATAACAACATTCATTGATATACAAGCGAGAAACGTTAAAAATTGTGTACAATTCGTGAGCCGTGTCCTTAAGTTTTCCACGGAGAATGAATGACATCTGTGATGACGTCATTCTGAACAGAGGATAATAACAACACGTTGTCACACGATAGCACGACTCATGGGCTGCGGCCTATACGGAAGCCCTTAATTCCATTTCTTTCACTGAGTTGCCGGCGATTCTGGCACTCGTCTAGCTGAGCCTGGCTACAGTAGCTATACTGACGGCCGTGACATTATCAGTTATTTGCCGAGAGGTTTTTAACTTGCAGGCGTCGGGTGATTGGATTGGTGAATGAGTTTATCAGATGAAGAACTGGAAAATCGAAATAACCGATAAAGAAGCTCCCGTTCTCCTTTTCTCTATTCAGCTTTCCTTCTTTCTTCCCCTTCCGCTCTCTTCACCTTTTCTCCTTTCGCCGACAGACCCAAAATTTGCCCACAGCGACCAAATTATTGGGGGGTGTTACACCCCCACATCCCCCCCCCCCCCGCTTGCTACGCCCCTGCACGCGGAATTATCCAAACTGTTTCCAAAAGAACCGATTCTAGCCTACAAAGGGCCCAAAATCTCAAAGATTTACTTGTTAACTCAAGGTTTCATACTAACGAAGAATCAGCTGACTCTCAAGGTTCACACGAAGCTCTTTTAGATGCTCTTATAGCTGCACTATGAGTCCATAAAAACTCGTGCACAGAAAATAGATGCATTTTGAGAACGAGACGCCCAGGCCGAATATAAACTATTCAAAGGCTACTACTGATGAAGCTCCTCCTATAAAGTTTGAGAGCAGAAACCGGTCGAGTTGGTCATAAGAACCTACACTAGTCTCTCCTACTATTAACAGTACACTCAATTCACCTAATAGGTGCAATTATGTTTCACCACGAGGAGCATGCTGTAAGTTCATGTTCCTCGGGCCCTCCCTTAAAAATACTTCAGGTTCTTGGCGACTACGTTGCGTTAGATAGTGTAAAACCGCCTACACCCCCTTTCATTCAGATAATTATGATATACTTGCTAACTGTGCATTGATTTTCCCTGACAGTAATAGTCAGCACTATAGTACTGAGCCGTATCTAATTAATACTTGATGTCGCGTAGGCCTGATTATTGCCTTAGTTTCAAATTTGGAATAAAAACGATCGCATTTCAGGGAAGAGCAGCTGGATATATATTAGGCTTTTCTTTCACCAGGTTATGCCTATTAGGAATTTGAAGTACTCCCACATTAAAAAAACGCAACTGATTTCCAAAAAGGGGGGGCCGGGGCCGGGTCGGCCCCCCCCCCCTGGATCCGCCCCTGCGACACTCTTTTGTTTGTATGAATGAGCGTTAGACCATGGAATTCACCTTGCGACATTACCCCATGGAAAAACCCCTCACGAAACACGATTCTTAGAATCAAGGCACATCAGCCACACACTTTACGCATTTGCGGCGTACTCGTACATGGAGTCAAGTTAGTCTAAACATGTCGGAATTTCCCTGACTGTTATAGGATATACGACACCAGAGAAAACGCGCGGGCAATGTTATGATGTTTGCGGCTATAAATAGCCGAGCGGAGTTAAAGTTATCCAAGGAAGAGACCAGAGTGAAAGCTGGCCTCAGTGACATCGCCAGACATTTCAATCTTGGGGCACAGGGAGGGCACAGCACTTAATTGGGGGTGGGGCACAACATGTATTTGAGAATGCCATCCTGGGGAGGTGTCTAATGGGAGGGGTACAAACAATTACTAATTAAGGGTCCTTTGATGCAATCGGGTGCAACTAAATGTAACTTTATGTTCAAGAATTTTCGGGCTTAGTCTGTTCGATATTTATGTTTTTAATTGAGGCGGATTAAAAAAGTTATACAAATTATGTAAATTAACCCTTTTGCTTTGATAATGTTTTTAAATAAGAGTGTTGAAATTGAAATTCATGCAGGGTGGTAGTGAAATTTAAGCACTAGTGGTTCCCGCCGGGCCTCTGTGACCTTGTTAGTGAGAAAACGACATGGTTATTGTGATGGTCGATGGAAATAAGTTTTACTGATGAACATAAACGTTTCGTCATTTGTAAAAAAGTTTTCATTTGATCGATCGATCTGGGGGGGGGGGGGTGCACCATAGCAAACTTTCCACTCAAGTCTAGGACATTTCGTTGCTTCCTTCCGTCTGCAGCTCCGACAACGGCATCGTTGAAGTTATCTACGGATGAACCTCCTCCATCGATGTGAGGTATCTGTGGAACCAGGGAGTTGCTATTGTTGTAGTGGGAAAATTAAACTCTGCGCAACAAAGCGAAATGAAGAAGTGTTCCACAAACATTTTGCGTTGTTTTACTCTCTGTCTATTTTATCCCTCAGTAGAAGTATCTTCATGGATTGTCGTTTCTTTATGTAAGAGTAATTTTGTATTTTTTACAAGAAATTTGTTTATCATATAAACTTTTCATTTCACTTTTACATAACTTCTTGGTTCTTTCATCTGATATATGAATATCGACTATCTGGGATTGATTTTATTCCTGACATTTTAAAATTCACGTAAAAAATTCAAAGTTAAGAAAAATTCACAAACGCTTGCGCTGTCACACGCAGTGTGTACAAATAAATGTAATTAAATATGTATATATATATATATATATATATATATATATATATATATATATATATATATATATATATATATTCATGCTGACATCAACGCTATATGGTTTCATTTTGTATCAATGAGACATCTAACATTTAAAAGAAATGTAGTAATACACAGTGTTACGTAATTGCTATGCCGTGCTAGTTCCTCTTTAGCAATAGCTTTAATTGAATTGAGTTAGTTTTATTCACTCCACCCAACGAGAAGGACGTCTACTCTTTACTATATATGTTGCCTTTATTATCTGTCAACGCCGTTCTACTTTGCCGAATTCGACATTGCGGCATTTTCCATTGCCGATCTGTTCTGTCCGTGTCTGCTTCCACGTGGTTTTTACTGTAGCATACTCAATGAATACATCTATGCTGCTTACTCTCTCTCTCTCTCGCTTGTTGAACTTACTTTCCGTCAATCCATTTACCAGGTTACCAGAGGTAGCTATGAATATATGAGGTTTTGCACATAATTGTGCCATTCTGAAGTTAGTTCAGTTCTTGTAAAATCATAGATGTTAATGGACATCCTTTTCATCCTTCTCCTCACCCTCCTCACTCTCTCCCTCCTTCCACACCCCATCGACCTGAGAACGATACCCTCATTCTCCTGTCACTCACTCCCCGTGTTGGCAAACAATCCAGTGTATTGTGTAGCAATGTATTCATGTAGAATAAAGTTATTGTATAAATGAACAAGAATCGAAACGAATAGGACTGTAAAAGTTGTTCCTTTTGGCTTAAACAGAGGATGTAAAGATAGATGAACGACGAATGACGATGATGGGTGGCGCAAATTCAAAACTGAGAACGAACAAATACTTACACGTCAAGAGTACGGTTATGGTACATAAGGGTGTTAGATATACTTTGCTTTAGTTTGAAACAATGTTACAAATTGAATTAAATTTAGATTGCGTATAGCACGGCATGTCACTCTTCGGATATTCAATTAATTAGAAACTTTTACTATGTGATGTCTAACTCGCAGACCAGAATGTTCAGCGAGTATGCGGTATCGAGAAGCTTGGAAGGCTTGTTTTCTCGGAAGTGACTAATGCTCTCATTCACTCAAATTATCATACTTTAAATGAAATGCTTTCGTTATTTTTGGTTATTCAGTGCCACATTTGGGTGTTTTCATTTTCATTTTTGAAGACTTGGGGCAAGTTAAGAATACCATAGAGTTGTCCTGCTTTACAGGAGTCGTTGTATCACACCAATAGTGTTATGGTGCCAATTACAAGCGAGCCTCAAATTGCATTTCGATGTATGCGCTTGTTCAGTCAGGAAAGGAAAACAATACAACAATCAATGTACCACCGTTGTCGGCCTATATGTGTGACTGGTAAATAGTTACTTGTAATATTGTAATAATGATCCATAGGATTTTATTTGGTTGGTACCTTGTATGTTTATTTGGTTTTGTTTTTTATTACTTCCACTTTCTATTTTCATAGCATGTTTTTTTTTAATGAGGGGGCAGAAGGGGTGGGGTTGCATTTGGTTTTGTTAATCCTTTTAAAAAATTTTAGTATCGTAGAAAGTCGCTACTAAGAAAATAAATGATAATGATATTTTTTTTATGACATCAGACAAAACTTGCTGAAATTTAAACTGACTTTTACCTCAAAGCCCGTTGTATACATTGTGAATAGCCGTCAGTTAATGTATGTGTGTTGAGCACTGTTCTTGCTCTTGTCTACATAGTGCACTATGACTATGTTAGTCAGTTGGTGGGGGCATCCAGAAGCAACAGAAGGCCCATTGAAGATCAAATCCGAAAAGAAAAAAATGAGTTAAAAAGTTGTTATTTTGTTGAAGTCATTGCCGGTAAACAATATTGCCAATGAAAGAGGCAGCTTCCGGTACTGGGTTAAGGTGAAGCACTCACCGACACCTAAAACATTCAGTTTGAAGTATATACGCCATAGCTTGGACATCATAATTAAGCTACACGTGTAAGCTCTAGAGGTAGTATAGTTCATAGGATATCCCTAAGATCAATGTTGCTTGCTCCACTAACTTACAGCACGTTTTACACTTTCATGTAGAAACCAAATGATTTTTACGGTGGCGAAGGAATGATTGTTTCAAATGAGGAGATGTGAATGCATCTGGCACCAGCAAATTGAGACAATGATTTGCAAATTTGGATTGTTGTGAATGCATTTGGCTAAGAAGAGTGAATGAACATAAATTTTATTTTTCACTCGGTCTCCCCCCCCCCCCCCTCATGGCCTGCACTTGTTCACGATTATCTTTCAGACAAAAACAAAATGATGACTCCTGTTGTTTTTTATTTTTAGGAACGTTTGCGGGTTACACCACCCCGCCACCCCCCCCCCCCCTTTATCGGTTCCGGATCGTCATTTATCTTTGTATTACTGACTGCAAGGTAGGCAGCGAAAACTGGTTTTCCTCTGAGATACTTCAGTTCTCAGGTGGTTACTCGTATCGGTGAAAAGCTATTCCGTTCGTGACTAACCAGAAATGGAGCTTATAAACTACCGCAGATATGACACAGATCACGTGTCTTAAACATTCTCTGTACTGCGCACGGTGTACGTCACCCATAGTAACAATAATAATAATAGTAATAACAACAACAAGAGCAGCTTCAAGTATCGCTGTCGTTCCTCCTTTTCCATGAACTCCGCATACGAATGTATAACAACCTCCTTATTTGTCATCAGCGTCGCAGACGTCGGGTATACGATTCCCTCTTATAAGATGAGACATTTACGCGCTTATCTAAAACGAGTCCCATAAATAAACCGTTTAATTAATTTCTGGACAATTTAAAGGCGATGAATGGCAATGACCTTTGACATCGTAAGTTTAAGCAGTATCTGAAGGCCAATCTGATATTGGAAGAGCATTGAAGTCAATTCTCTACGAGGAGACTAATTTCCAATGAAAAGGAAATGTCATATGTTTGTTTACGCTTCTAAGATTTTAATAATAAATTGGAAAGTCATGCGCACTCCCAAGAGATCTTTGTTACCTCAGTGAGAGAATTCTCCAACGATTCTCTATCGCTTACATTTGTTGTATAGTTCGGTGATCTTATTGAGTTTAAGTCAGTTTATTTCACAAGAATATGAATCAATCACCATTTTCAACAACGGATTTTACATGATTGGGTTGAATAACGTTTTAGATGGATTAAGGCGTCCCGTGGCTGAAACTGATGGCTTCGCAAATTTGTTGCAAACTGTCTGCAACTGTATATGCTAAAATCATATCCTCATAGCATTTTGTGTGAGTTATAGTGTGATTGACCAAACTAATACAAGTGACCAAATGAAGATTAAATGCTTAGCAATATTTTTTTTTATAGCAGTGCGGTATAATTAAAAGAGATATTGTCGACATTTTAAAATTTACCAAGTAGATTATTCAGCTCCAACGTAAGTAGTGAAGTGCTTAAATGAACGATTCACTAGAAACGACACCTTGCAAGGTGCATCTAAAGGTACTTGCAAGGCACCTACTACTCAATCGCAAGCTGTTGAGACCCCTCGGCTGATTCAAAATTCTTGAGCAGTTTTTTCAGCATGCCTGGGAGCCTCTTAGGGTATTTCTTCTTAATCTCTTCATGCTGCTTGCTTCGCCACTCATCGACGTAATTCTGGTCATCTGGCTTCTCTTGAATGCACTGCAGGTCGGTTCGAACTCCGGGAATCATGGCGTAAAATTCTTTGCAGCTTCCTTTTATCTCCACTGCTTTCCTTTTCATCATTGTGTAATGAAGCCGTTTTGTGTCTTCAACTGCCTTTTCCCCTTTGCTGTGGAAAGTAGTGAGCTCTTCCTTCATTATATTGAAGAAACCTGCAACAGCATTAAGCCCACCCAGGAAAGCGGAGAGTGCTGGAATTAGGGCATCGCTAACGATCATGATTGCTGCCTCATTGATGCTTAACTGCTTACCTTCCGCCACCGCATTAGCCAAGTCAGTTTCTGCGCTCATATTGAGAAGAGGGCTAGCAATTGCACCCACAATTGGAACAAACGCAAGTCCAAAGGCCCACGCCTTTGAGTTTGCAGCTTCTGCTTCCAGTTTTGCTTTCTTTTCCATGAGGGTTTTGTTAAGATCCTTAAGCTTAGAGATCAACACCTTCGCCTCATCCTGTCTCTGCTTGAGGGGAACCATCATCTCCTCGTGCATCCTTACTATCTCGGTGCAGCATTGCTGGTATCCGGTCACTTCTTCCAGGATATCAGGAAGACATTCTTTCCATTCGTCTAGTTCCAGCCCTTCATAGTACTCAAAGAACTCTTGGATGCATCTTACCACTTGAGTACACAGAGGCAAAACCCCTTTCACGTAGACGATGGCGTCTCGCCTCGTCTGATCACGGATTTCATTGATACCAGTGGCCTTGTTTGCATCAGAACCCACAGCATTCTCCGCATATAGAGATCTAAGACACAGTGAGAATATCCGCATGTTTTTCGGCAACTCTTGCAACTCAACGGAGAAACTATTCACATCTTCTGCGACGGACAACTGTAAGAGGAAAAAAAGAAAAAGGAAATAACTTGATGGCACGACAATGTAAAAAAAAAATCGAAAGTTTTGAAGGGAAAAAAGAAGAAAATGTCGGTATTACAAATTGAAATTTAAAGAAAAATTTCAAATGTCCAAAACAATGTCGAAATTTAACTACATTACTCGAAAATCTGAGGAAAACATGAATTAAATTTCAGATAAAAAAGACGAATTGTTTGGAAAAAGTGTCCCGTCTGGACCACCGCAGGATTTCAAAAGGGAACATTCTTCCGGCGAAGATCCGCAAACTGGCCACCGGTCTGCTCTCTCCGCCTCCCCCATTTGTAGATAGCTTCTTACTGTACGTCACTGATTACTCTTCCGACCCTCAAGTTCCTAAACACTGACTTAATTATCATTATGCAAGGATTTGCTAGGGCAACTCCCTGCAATATGTGTCCTCAGTAGGTGTAGCAGTTATTGTCACGTGACAAAACAAGAAAATTCCAAAATGCATTGAGGTTTCGATTGCTGCAACTTCTTGTTAAGATATCATGCTTATAGTGTCTACGAGTCCACAGGTTTTTTGCTGACTTGAAAAGACCATTGTATGTCACTAACTATAGAACATCAGCGACATTATAGCGACATTATAGAATATTTTGGAACAGAAACAAGATTTTGGACTTAGCTCTGGTTTGAACTGAATGACCTTGGTCTCATTTTCTTGTGAAATTGAAAAATGGAAATTGAAAAAATAATTGATGTAAAATAAAATTTCTCTGAAGTGGAATTCGAGTTTCTCGAAGTATTTCACGTTAGTAGAAATCAATTTCACATAAAGGGTGTGAAGACTCGCGCACAAAGAAACGTCTCATGCCGGTAGTCTGACCTAGTTTCGAGTGAGGTGTAACAGAAGTGTTAGACACCACCATCGATCCCAGAAAATACACACACAGCTTGCTACCGTCGGTGATTAGACACTAGTGTACAGTCAATACATACAGCTACGGTCAATTCCCACAACACAGTGTAATATAGCAGAGATGGACATCTCAGGTCTAAATAAAAGATAACAAGGTATCACGTGTTATTACTGTCTGCATTTTGTAGGGACAAGAAGGAAACTTCACTTGCAAGCAACGGAAAGTTAACTTTTTTCGCTGCACGCAGTTTGGGGCGAGTCTTCAATGCCTTTAAGTAAAATGACATTTCGCGTAAGTAGAATTCGATTTTACTTTAAAAGTGAAATTGGACAAGATTTGTCTCAAGTTAACTTAAGAATGCAATTAGACTTAAGTACAATTCAATTCCAGTAAAAGTACATAGCTGGTGGTTTTTCGACATCCTCTAATCCGTTCAAATAATTTATGTTACAATGAATCTTTACACGTGTACCTTTCCATTGACTTCAGCACTAACACTACGCCGATACGACACTCTGTCATGCTGTTATAATTAAAATGCCAATGAATTATGTAGTAGGAGGTTGCAAAACACTACTAAAACCAAATAATTGAGTTTCTTTACGTTTCCTATAGTCATCAAACCGACGAAAAATGTCGCAGGCTTTGGATTAATTTTGTAGGGGTTTCCCACCATCTGCATGCGAATATATGTTGAGCGCACTTCGAAACAAACACTTATAGGTATGGAACGCCAAAATATGGAACGCCGAAAGGGCAATGTATTATGTTGTTAACTTCTATGCTGTCTTTTATCATGTTGTTGTCTCTTTTGATGATTTTGTCTCCTTAAGCGTTGTGGTCTCCTTTGATGTTGTTGTCTCCTTTGATGTTGTTGTCTCCTTTTTAAAAGAGATATATGTGGTCAAGTTACAGGTACGGACCTATCCTAACGTTACGTATATAGTATATAGCCTTTATTAGTATAACCATAGTAGTATTTAGTATATTATTGTTAATATTAATATTAGTTTAGGTGCAACTGCAAGGAATGCGAGCCATAGTGGGTTTTGCTATCCCATTACTGTTCATGCCTCATGAGCCATTGTGGTGATTGGGGGAGGGGTCTAAAAATTATAACAGTAACATTATGCTTAAGTTGCTTTTTTCAAACTGACAATTTATCTGCTAAGCACGGACCTTGTATAAATTATGTAGGTCAATAGAATGTAGGCTCTTATTACTATAAGCAGTTGGTTAGGCCTCATCTGGACTGGAATAGTACAGTAGCCTTGTAGGCATATGCTTAGATTTGAAGGGTTGCACCCTATGTATTGCCAAGGATAAGAATTAGGCCTACTTGAGAAGGTCCAGAGGAGCTTGAGCAACTAGGTTGATTAGATCCTTAAAGGTAGTCTGTATAGGCCCCAAATTATAGCACGCTATAATTGTTAGCAGGTTTTCAAAAAGTACTTTCCTGGAGGTCTTTACTCTCCAAATTGTTTTCAGACATTTTAAGAAACACACAAGGGAAATTTCCTCGAAGGTTCAAACAGTTTAAGAATTTTGACTAGGGTTGACCATATTTGAATATCTAGCATATTTGGGGCCAATACAGCATACCTTTAAATAACGTTCCGTATCATAGGAGGCATGCTGCTGTGCTTTGTTTTATATTTTTATGGTATAAACAGATACCAAGGGTTTCACGATTTGACCTCTGATGACCCAAATGACCTTTGGCCTCCACCAAAAACAATAGGCTTCTTTAACCTAATGTGGTACTTCCATACACTACATTAGAGCCAAGCTTCCAGTATTGAGATATCGTGATTACAAGGTTTTCACAATTTGACCCTTGTGACCCCAAATGACCATTAACCTCCACCAAAACAATAGGCTTCTTGTACTAAATGTGGTACTTCTACACACTATATATGAAACTGGTCTGACTTTCCCTCTTGAGATACTTCCATACACTACATTAGAGCCAAGCTTCCAGTATTGAGATATCGTGATTACAAGGTTTTCACAATTTGACCCTTGTGACCCCAAATGACCATTAACCTCCACCAAAAACAATAGGCTTCTTGTACTAAATGTGGTACTTCTACACACTATATATGAAACTGGTCTGACTTTCCCTCTTGAGATACTTCCATACACTACATTAGAGCCAAGCTTTCAGTATTGAGATATCGTGATTACAAGGTTTTCACAATTTGACCCTTGTGACCCCAAATGACCTTTGCCCTCCACCAAAAACACTAGGCTTCTTTTACACAACGTGGTACTCTTAAGCACCAAATATGAGGTCTGCCCATGATTCCCTTCTTGAGATATCACGCGTACGAGGTTTTCACAATTTGACCTTTGACCTCCATCATAAACAATAAGGCGTCGTCACACTCACAGTAGTAAACCGCACCGGTGTGAAGTTAGATACTTATTCCCCGTTCCTCGTTCGACATTCGCGAATGAGTAACTGCTACCGATTCAGTTACGTTCAACATATGGTCGTGGAAAGAGGTTTATCTATGGCCCATGGGTCATATGAACTCCGATCACTATGTAGAAGGGTACCATAATGCATCTTGCCCGGTCCAAATAGTTTTTGACCAACTAAAATGACCAGTACTTCATCAGCTCTTAAATTAATGTAAAAAAATTACTTTAGGCCCTAATCAAGACTAGCACGCCTTGGACCACCTTACCAATGGGTCATATGAATTCTTAACACATTGTAGAAGGATACCATAATGCGTCTTGCCCGGTCCAAAGAGTGCTTGACCAATTAAAATGACCATTAAATCAACATTTTTTTAAAATAAATGTAACGGGAACTGAAATAAAAACATTTGGGCCCTAATCAAATCCAGCACGCCTTGGACAGCCCAACCAATGGGTCGTGGGAAGTCTGAGGACCTTGTAGAAGGGTAACATAATTCGTCTTGCCCGGTCCAAAGAGTGCTTGACCAATTAAACTGACCATGAAATCATTACTTCATCATCGAGTGTAACGGGACCACGAAAAAGCTTTGGGCCCTAATCCATGCAGCACGCTTTGGACCACCAAACCGATGGTTAACATGAACTCTAAGGACATTGTAGAAGAGTACCATAATGCGTCTTGCCCGGTCCAAAGCGTGCTTGACCAATTAAACTGACCATTAAATCATTACTTCATCATCGAGTGTAACGGGACCACGAAAAAGCTTTGGGCCCTAATCCATGCAGCACGCTTTGGACCACCAAACCGATGGTTAACATGAACTCTAAGGATATTGTAGAAGAGTACCATAATGCGTCTTGCCCGGTCCAAAGCGTGCTTGACCAATTAAACTGACCATTAAATCATTACTTCATCATCGAGTGTAACGGGACCACGAAAAAGCTTTGGGCCCTAATCCATGCAGCACGCTTTGGACCACCAAACCGATGGTTAACATGAACTCTAAGGACATTGTAGAAGAGTACCATAATGCGTCTTGCCCGGTCCAAAGCGTGCTTGACCAATTAAACTGACCATTAAATCATTACTTCATCATCGAGTGTAACGAGACCACGAAAAAGCTTTGGGCCCTCATCCATGCAGCACGCTTTGGACCACCAAACCGATGGTTAACATGAACTCTAAGGACATTGCAGAAGAGTACCATAATGCGTCTTGCCCGGTCCAAAGAGTGCTTGACCAATTAAACTGACCATGAAATCATTACTTCATCATCGAGTGTAACGGGACCACGAAAAAGCTTTGGGCCCTAATCCATGCAGCACGCTTTGGACCACCAAACCGATGGTTAACATGAACTCTAAGGACATTGTAGAAGAGTACCATAATGCGTCTTGCCCGGTCCAAAGCGTGCTTGACCAATTTCGATGACCATGAAATCATTACTACATCATCGAGTGTAACGGGTCCACGAAAAAGCTTTGGGCTCTCATCCATGCAGCACGCTTTGGACCACCAAACCGATGGTTAACATGAACTCTAAGGACATTGTAGAAGAGTACCATAATGCGTCTTGCCCGGTCCAAAGCGTGCTTGACCAATTAAACTGACCATTAAATCATTACTTCATCATCGAGTGTAACGGGACCACGAAAAAGCTTTGGGCCCTAATCCATGCAGCACGCTTTGGACCACCAAACCGATGGTTAACATGAACTCTAAGGACATTGTAGAAGAGTACCATAATGCGTCTTGCCCGGTCCAAAGCGTGCTTGACCAATTAAACTGACCATTAAATCATTACTTCATCATCGAGTGTAACGGGACCACGAAAAAGCTTTGGGCCCTCATCCATGCAGCACGCTTTGGACCACCAAACCGATGGTTAACATGAACTCTAAGGACATTGTAGAAGAGTACCATAATGCGTCTTGCCCGGTCCAAAGCGTGCTTGACTAATTAAACTGACCATTAAATCATTACTACATCATCGAGTGTAACGGGACCACGAAAAAGCTTTGGGCCCTCATCCATGCAACACGCCTCGGACCACCTAACCAATCGGTAACATGTACTCTAAAGACATTGTAGAATAGTACCATAATGCGTCTTGCCCGGTCCAAAGAGTGCTTGACCAATTAAACTGACCATTAAATCATTACTTATTAAATGAGTGCAAAGGGACCACGAAAAAGCTTTGGGCCCTCATCCATGCAGCACGCCTTGGACCACCTAACCAACCGGTAACATGTACTCTAAAGACATTGTAAAAGAGTACCATAATGCGTCTTGCCCGGTCCAAAGCGTGCTTGACCAATTTAAATGACCACTAAATCATTACTACATCATCGAGTGTAACGGGACCACGAAAAAGCTTTGGGCCCTAATCCATGCAGCACGCCTTGGACCACCTAACCAATCGGTAACATGTACTCTAAAGGCATTGTAGAATAGTACCATAATGCGTCTTGCCCGGTCCAAAGAGTGCTTGACCAATTTAAATGACCACTAAATCATTAATACATCATCGAGTGTAACGGGACCACGAAAAAGCTTTGGGCCCTCATCCATGCAGCACGCCTTGGACCACCTAACCAATCGGTAACATGTACTCTAAAGGCATTGTAGAATAGTACCATAATGCGTCTTGCCCGGTCCAAAGAGTGCTTGACCAATTTAAATGACCACTAAATCATTACTACATCATCGAGTGTAACGGGACCACGAAAAAGCTTTGGGCCCTCATCCATGCAGCACGCCTTGGACCACCTAACCAATCGGTAACATGTACTCTAAAGACATTGTAGAATAGTACCATAATGCGTCTTGCCCGGTCCAAAGAGTGCTTGACCAATTTAAATGACCACTAAATCATTACTTCATCATCGAGTGTAACAGGACCACGAAAAAGCTTTGGGCCCTCATCCATGCAGCACGCCTTGGACCACCTAACCAATCGGTAACATGTACTCTAAAGACATTGTAGAATAGTACCATAATGCGTCTTGCCCGGTCCAAAGAGTGCTTGACCAATTAAACTGACCTTTAAATCATTACTTATTAAATGAGTGCAAAGGGACCACGAAAAAACTTTGGGCCCTAATCCATGCAGCACGGTTTGGACCACCTAACCAATCGGTAACTTGTACTCTAAGGACATTGTAGAAGAGTACCATAATGCGTCTTGCCCGGTCCAAAGAGTGCTTGACTAATTTAAATGACCACTAAATCATTACTTCTTCAATGAGTGTAAAGGGACCACGAAAAAGCTTTGGGCCCCAATGAAGACCAGCACGCCTTGGACCACCTAACCAATAGGTCACAGGAAGTCCAAGAACATTGTAGAACGGTACCATGATGCGTCTTGCCCGGTCCAAAGAGTGCTTGACCAATTTAAATGACCACTAAATCATTACTTCGTTAATGAATGTTAATGGACCTGCAAATATGTTTAGGCCCTTGTGAAGACCAGCACGCCTCGGACCACCCAACCAATTGGTCTTATGAATTCTTAGGACATTGTTGAAGAGTTCCATAATGCGTCTTACCCGGTCCAAAGAGTATTTGACCAATACAAACGACTAATGCACAATCATTATCCAGTAGATTCATCAATATCTTCTTTTTTGAATTTCAACTCTACGTCTGTACCAGTGTGGTGATACAAAACAAAAGCAACACCTTTGGCGCGCAAGTTTAATGCTTATTGGTGCTTTACAATCATCAGCATACAAAGTTTCCTTCCCATTCCGGAGAAACACACGCGCACTCTTCTTTTTTTTTGGGGGGGGGGAGGGCCTTAGCGCAACTACATTTTCAGAATGAAGTGATTTCTGTAGACTGGCAACGAACTGAAAACGTTTTTGTTTTAATTATTCGTTTATAGAACTTAATTTTATTTCTTTTATTCATTTCACCCGTCAACCGTTCACATATTTACAGATTTAAAGAACAAAGAAGTGTTCTTGCCTCTCTTCTTGAAAGTGGTTTTGAACGTTTTAACCCCCTTCGTAGATTCTGAAAGATTCCACTGCTACATTCTAGAGCTGACCATGGAGCTATAAACAGACAATCAGTCATCTCGGGTCAAGCGGAGATAAACTGACTTTAATAGTTTATTTAGCAAAATAGTCTTCAAGTGAAATAGGTCTACCAAGACATATATTTTATGCCGAAATCCCTTTCTGATTTATTTATGATCTCCATTAGCCATAGTTGGTAATGAACCATCCAAGTTACCCTATAGTGGCATTCTATGCATTTTGATTTTATCGTGTTCCCATGCATGTGCTTGTTCTTTCTCTTAGCGATTTTTCAATAGAAAGTTTCTCTTGGAGTGTAGAAGGCAGATCCACCATAAGAAGTCTAACTGGGTTTATTCCAACTAAACATAGACCAGAGTTAGTGTGATTTTTTAGTTGATTTCCTTTCATTCAGTTCTACCTAATTATTAATTATAACGTCCATAATCTAGCCAGGGACGTCGCTAGAGGGGGGTGTGGGGTGTCTCATCCCCAACCCCCCCCCCCCCAATCTTGGTAAAACTGACGAAAGTTGGAAACATTTTGTGCGACAGTCGGAATTTCCGACTGTCGCACTCGAATTTTTCCGACTTGCGCACTCGAATTTTCAAATATTCTTGTAGTGACCTAAAATTTTAGGTCAAAATTGACCTTGAATCAGTCATATTTGCTACGATTTCCTTGTCACAATCAGAAATTGTATGTCGCGATCTTTATACTCCACCATACAAAACTTCGTATGATTTTGAATACTCTAAAAAAAATGCCTAATAGAACTTCTGCACAACATATACTATTAAAACGCTCAATGCTAATCTACGGAAGCTTAAAAATGCCATCAACATAAGAAAAACTTTGCCCCATAAGGTGAAATTTTTCTGTAAATTGTTTAGATAACAAGATAAAATGTTATCAAAAAACAGAAAAATGTTGCATTGCTTACTTGCTTTAAATGAGTAATTGAACAATTTTGTGAAAAATGTTTAATTGAAAACTAATCAAATCTCGTCAATTAGTCATTTTTTGCTGCAAAATGTTCATTTGTTTACTTCATTCCATAAGAACAATTGAAAAACTTTTCTGAGAAATGTTTAATTGACAACTTATCTTATCTCGTCAATTGGACATTTTTGGCAAAATGTTCAATTGTTCACTTCATTCCAATTGAGCAATTGAAAAAATTTCTGCAAAATGTTTAATTGACAACTTATCGTATAACGTCAACTCAACATTTTTCTGCAAAATGTTTAATTGTTCACATCATTCCAAATGCTCAGTTGGAATGAAGTGAACAATGTTTTTTTTATTCATGTGAGTGATAAATAGCCCCACCCCCACCCCCAAGAAAATAATATTAAGCCCGCTAGGAAAAAGCACTGTATTTTTGGGTAATTCACTATGTCGTCGAATATAATTTTCGAAAAAAAGTTTCCCCTTTGTTACATTAACATAGCTTTTTTAGTCAGTAGTCTATGTAGCTTATCAAGCAGATAACTTGTACTCAGTTGCTTACTCGCTTAACCAGAGTGATTGATAAGTTTGTAAAGTGAGGGCCAGTGGTACAAATGTACCTAGAAAAGTTTGGAACAAAAGTGCAGTCGCGAAAGATAGGGTGTCTGACTGACACTGACCGTATCGTTGACGAGTATAGTGCGGGGGGGGGGGGGGGGTACAAGGCAGCAGTCGGAATTTTCTGGCTCCAAAACCCATCCAGTTGGAATTTCAGCCACTTAACCCCCAATCATCATGCATTAGTTACGTCCCTGTATCTAGCTATACAAATTTTACACAATACACAAAACACATTCAATCCATTAGCAAAAGTGCTAGATTTAAGGTCAATTTCGCGTTTGTTAATTTAAGTCAAAAATACACTTTCTAATCACTTACAATTGTATTTAATGTATTAATTCTTCGGTAAATATCAATTAGGCTATATGCTGAGTCAATTATGGAAGTATAGGAGTCAAGAGAAATATTACATGCTTAATATCCACACCCCCCCCCCCCCACCCCTCCCCATTTATTCTCTGATTGGATTGAAATGTACTTGCAGAAGAAAAATTTTCATGCCAAATTACTTTAATCTGGTAGAATTGATACACTTTTACCAATCTATGTGCAAAGATGTTCCATACACTATTACTCAATACTTCATAAGATAAATTTGAAGGAGCGGAATAAAGGACCATGCGTTCTGATTGTAATTGAATGATTCATTCAGGATGTTTCCTAGAAGTTTTCTCTCGTAAAAGAGCGCTTGAACATTAGGCTCGAACTAATTGATACCGATGTACGAGCTGACTGCCTACCGTCATTTAACGTCCATGGAATACCTTTAAAAGGCTGAGAGTTCATATTTATCATAGCGTGATTGCTCCCTTGCGTCGAACCATTAAAATTGATAGATAACTGAAATAATCTGCAGCATGTTGACAGTTTAACTGCTTTTTTGCATTTGTTTTCCCAAATGAATGAAATATCGGAATATCTTTCCTTCTACGAATGTCTCTGACCCACGTTAGGAGAGTTAAAGTGATATTGTTCAATGTTTGCACGTTACTGCATGTACCATTAATTCATGGTACTTGGTAGGCCTATATAGGGGATGGTTTATTTCTTTGATTGTTTCTCCGGCTGTAAGCTTCATAAGCTTCATTGGGCTATCATGACAGTGCAAGCCTGCTACAAGCCTGCTACAACCTTGCTACGGCCTTGCTACAGCCATAGAAAGATGCTGTCGCTTTATGCCATCGTGTTCAAATATCTGCCACATTGCAATTTTTCCCTTTTGATTAGGCTGAAATTTCGTAAGTGATTTGAGTAAGTTAAAGTGTTATATGCTAACATATCGATGAATTCGGAAGTCATTTAGAGGCTTTTTTAAATTGTAAAACTTTCCGACAGAATTTGGCCATGTATATAGACATTCTGCCATTAATTGGAATGCACTTAAAACGAGTTCTCTCTTTTTCATTTCTTGAGGGTCCAAAGTGCAATTTGTAATGCTACCGGTTGACACTAAACGCACGATACATAACATATGAGATGGACACTCATTTAAGAAGTGATGATGTAGTGGTCATTTAAATTGGTCAAGCACACATTGGACCTGGCAAGACGTATTATGGTACTCTTCTACACTGTCTTAAAAAATCATATGACCCATCGGTTAGGTGGTCCAAGGCGTTCTGGTCTGGATTAGGGCCCAAAGCTTTTTCGTGGACCCTTTTCACTCATTAAAGAAGCAATGATTTAGTGGTCATTTAAATTGGTCAAGCACGCTTTGGACCGGGCAAGACGCATTATGGTACTCTTCTACAATGTCCTTAGAGTTCATGTTAACCATCGGTTTGGTGGTCCAAAGCGTGCTGCATGGATTAGGGCCCAAAGCTTTTTCGTGGTCCCGTTACACTCGATGATGAAGTAATGATTTCATGGTCAGTTTAATTGGTCAAGCACTCTTTGGACCGGGCAAGACGCACTATGGTACTCTTCTACAATGTCCTTAGAGTTCATGTTAACCATCGGTTTGGTGGTCCAAAGCGTGCTGCATGGATTAGGGCCCAAAGCTTTTTCGTGGTCCCGTTACACTCGATGATGAAGTAATGATTTAATGGTCATCGAAATTGGTCAAGCACGCTTTGGACCGGGCAAGACGCATTATGGTACTATTCTTCAATGTCCTTAGAGTTCATGTTAACCATCGGTTTGGTGGTCCAAAGCGTGCTGCATGGATTAGGGCCCAAAGTTTTTTCGTGGTCCCGTTACACTCGATGATGAAGTAATGATTTAATGGTCAGTTTAATTGGTCAAGCACGCTTTGGACCGGGCAAGACGCATTATGGTACTCTTCTACAATGTCCTTAGAGTTCATGTTAACCATCGGTTTGGTGGTCCAAAGCGTGCTGCATGGATGAGGGCCCAAAGCTTTTTCGTGGTCCCGTTACACTCGATGATGAAGTAATGATTTAATGGTCATCGAAATTGGTCAAGCACGCTTTGGACCGGGCAAGACGCATTATGGTACTCTTCTACAATGTCCTTAGAGTTCATGTTAACCATCGGTTTGGTGGTCCAAAGCGTGCTGCATGGATTAAGGCCCAAAGCTTTTTCGTGGTCCCGTTACACTCGATGATGAAGTAATGATTTCATGGTCAGTTTAATTGGTCAAGCACTCTTTGGACCGGGCAAGACGCATTATGGTACTCTTCTACAATGTCCTTAGAGTTCATGTTAACCATCGGTTTGGTGGTCCAAAGCGTGCTGCATGGATTAGGGCCCAAAGCTTTTTCGTGGTCCCGTTACACTCGATGATGAAGTAATGATTTAATGGTCAGTTTAATTGGTCAAGCACGCATTGGACCGGGCAAGACGCATTATGGTACTCTTCTACAATGTCCTTAGAGTTCATGTTAACCATCGGTTTGGTGGTCCAAAGCGTGCTGCATGGATTAGGGCCCAAAGCTTTTTCGTGGTCCCGTTACACTCGATGATGAAGTAATGATTTAATGGTCATCGAAATTGGTCAAGCACGCTTTGGACCGGGCAAGACGCATTATGGTACTATTCTTCAATGTCCTTAGAGTTCATGTTAACCATCGGTTTGGTGGTCCAAAGCGTGCTGCATGGATTAGGGCCCAAAGATTTTTCGTGGTCCCGTTACACTCGATGATGAAGTAATGATTTAATGGTCAGTTTAATTGTTCAAGCACGCTTTGGACCGGGCAAGACGCACTATGGTACTCTTCTACAATGTCCTTAGAGTTCATGTTAACCATCGGTTTGGTGGTCCAAAGCGTGCTGCATGGATTAGGGCCCAAAGCTTTTTCGTGGTCCCGTTACACTCGATGATGAAGTAATGATTTAATGGTCAGTTTAATTGGTCAAGCACGCTTTGGACCGGGCAAGACGCATTATGGTACTCTTCTACAATGTCCTTAGAGTTCATGTTAACCATCGGTTTGGTGGTCCAAAGCGTGCTGCATGGATTAGGGCCCAAAGCTTTTTCGTGGTCCCGTTACACTCGATGATGAAGTAATGATTTAATGGTCAGTTTAATTGGTCAAGCACTCTTTGGACCGGGCAAGACGCATTATGTTACCCTTCTACAAGGTCCTCAGATTTCCCACGACCCATTGGTTGGGCTGTCTAAGGCGTGCTGGATTTGATTAGGGCCCAAATGTTTTTATTTCAGTTCCCGTTACATTTATTTTAAAAAAAATGTTGATTTAATGGTCATTTTAATTGGTCAAGCACTCTTTGGACCGGGCAAGACGCATTATGGTATCCTTCTACAATGTGTTAAGAATTCATATGACCCATTGGTAAGGTGGTCCAAGGCGTACTAGTCTTGATTAGGGCCTAAAGTAATTTTTTTACATTAATTTAAGAGCTGATGAAGTACTGGTCATTTTAGTTGGTCAAAAACTATTTGGACCGGGCAAGATGCATTATGCAGGTGCGTATCCAGGGGGGGCGTTGGGGGCGCGCGCCCCCCGGGTAAGAAAAAGAGGAGAGAAAAAAAAGAGAAGAAAAAAGGAAAAAAGAGGGGAAAAAAGAGGAGGAGAGGAAGGAAGGGAAAAGAAAAAGAAGAAAGAGAGAAAAGGGAGAAAAGGAGGGAGGAAAAGAAAAACGCGAAGGCACCGGGAAGAGAAAGAGAAACAGTGACATCATTACAGCGCTGAAGGGTAGCCAGTGACGGATCAATGATTTCGAAAAAGTGTGACTCACCCTACCCCTTACACCGACAACTCCATTTTTTGACGTTTCCATTTTCCTCTCTCACTAATGATCTATATATATACTATATATGGTCTATCATAACGCGTGTGTAGAATTGTGCTATGAAACCAACTGTGGCTGGTCTCGAACTCGACCGTGTCGTCGGGGAACATGACGCATTTTGGGATGGGGGCGACCGCCCGCCCCCCCCCCATTCAGCATTTTTTTTAAATGATATCGCTAAGTAATTTCAAAATAGAAAGTGCTTAGATGCAACTTACAAGGGAAGTGTCATTTCCAGCGATCTGGGAGACCAAAATTTGCTTGTACGCTTCGCGCTAACAAATGGTCCTGGGTAGTGCCATTTCCAGCGATCTGGGAGGCATTTTCGGGCAAAATTTTCTTGTACACTTCGCGCCAACCTATGGTGGCGCTACGCTTAGATAATTTGCCTACAGGCTTCGCCCCTCCCTTGGCAAATTCCTCGCTACCCTCGTGTTCGAATTTGTAACGCAAACAGCAGATATCACATTATATCAGTGAGCATGAAAATGGCGTTCCAGGATGAAAAGCCTCAAAACTGTACGACTTGCCTGAAAAAATAACCAAAAATTTTTGCGCTTCGCGCGCGTTCAACGTGTTCATGTCAATATCATATAAGCAAGCATCGGTTATTACATCGCATGCCATCATGTACCGTTTGGTCCGTTCAAATTGCGCAGTATACCGCGGGATGCTAATGTAAACAACGACATGTCTCATGTAGATGTATAAAAAACATGGAGGTCCAATTATGTCAAAACTCTCTTTTACATTAGTAATGGCGAATTAGGGGATGCACCCCCACCGCGCAGTGGCGGAGCGTCCATACGGTCAGGAGGGCGGATCCCCCCCCCCTGACGGACTCAAATGGACTGCTGGCGCCTTTTTCAGCTCTTCACCACTTTTTACTTATTCGTGATTATTGACTTTTTTATTGCGCTCTCATCTACTTATTGACATTTCTCACATTTTGTTGCTGTAATTTGGCGATGACACCTTATTCTTCGTTTATCTGCAAATTAGCCAGGCCCGGAAAGGGTCATTTCCGGCGATCTAGGGAGTATCTTTACTCAAAAAATTTCTGTACGCTACGCGCCAACCAGTGGTGGCGCTCCGCTTAGATAGTGTCGAAAGCGCCCCTACAGACCATTCTCGCCCCTCCTTACCAATACCCCTAGCTCCGCCACTGCCGCCGCGCCTCCTACGCCTATGTGTGTCGTGTTCGGTTTTCGGAAATATCTGCTATTTTTTCATTTCCTTCAACCAAGTTTTATAATAGCCGTTATAAGAGGTTTTAATATTTCTACACCAATAAATTAACTGTGTCGGAATTTTAGAAAATTTCTGACCAACATTCTGCATCACACTTCCCTCTACTCGTGCAATTTTGACCGGTCTGTTAGGGGTTGAATGATGTTTTTCTATATTGGTTGTCCATAGATGACATTTTGTACAACATTATGGGTATGTTTTCAAGTGAGTTTATTCACGAGAAATGTGAATTTTCAAATTCTAAACAAATACGGGGCTTAAAACCTTGAAAAGTGGGGCTGACGGGTATTGTGGGCCGCGACGTAGAATCACCTACAAAAGCAAAGACCCACAGGAGATGCGATCAGGTCGAACATGATGTGTGCCGGGTTGACAATCTTCAAAAAGGTTATGGATGGGAAAAAACTATTAGGAAATACTTGGTTCTCAGGCAAAAAGTGTACATCTGGTTGGTCATTTCAAGCCTGAGAAGTGCCGTTTCCGGTGATCTGGGGGTTATCAAAACAAGAAATTTTCTTGTACGCTGCGCGCCAACCGATGGTGGCGCTACGCTTAGATAGTAATTCGCGCCCCCCGGGTTTGAAAATCCTGGATACGCGCCTGTTATGGTACCCTTCTACATAGTTATCGGAGTTCATATGACCCATGGGCCATAGATAAACCTCTTTCCACGACCATATGTTGAACATCTTGTAAGAAAGCTTTTGTCTTGCCAGAGGTGTTACGTCGATACCATTGTCGAATACGTAACTGAATCGGTAGCAGTTACTCATTCGCGAATGTCGAACGAGGAACGGGGAATAAGTATCTAACTTCACACCGGTGTAAACCGCCTCAAAACACTTGTTACGGATCTCATTCCGTCCTAATAACTTTTTCCAATAAATACGGGAATATACGCAATAATAAAGATATCGTGCTACCAAAAACACGGAATGAGCAGTATCGATTGAGTTGATAGTTAAGTACATATTTATCCCATCAGTTGTTTAATCATCATGTTACTCGTCCTCAGTTGCCTTAGTCAATATACCAGAGTAGAAATAAGATTCCGAGTTGGTCATGCCCTGGATAACACTACATCCTGTACAGGAAGGGCATATGCCGTGAACCTATCAAGTATCAACCGATGTTTTCAATAGCAGTTGGTATATAGTTGCAGTACAATATTTGTATATACTATTTTTATTTGTAGCTTATTTGGCTAATGCCTGAATCCCAACACCCTCTAACTTAGATTAAAGTTCAGGCCAGGATTTCCTTTGAAAGATTTTTTTTGTTTTTTTGTAAAGTCGGTCTGCGTATCGACCAGCATGTAACAGTGCTAATTTTAAAGGTTTGCAGTATTTCCGCGAAATATGCCAGAAATTTAAATATGGTCACCTTTGGTCATAATTCTTAAATTGATTCTTATTACCGCCTTGGAAGAAATTTACCCCACTGAGAAATTCTTTCATCTTGGGTGTTCATTAAGAAAATGTCTGAGAACAATTTGGAGAATAACGACCTCCAGGAAAATAATTTTTGAAATGTCTAGCAATTATAAAGTGCTATAATTTGGGGAATATACAGACTACCTTTAAACTGGGGGTGGTAGCTTGATAATAGTCACCAAAAATATGGTGGGGTAACAAAATTGCCAGAATGGCTTCTGGTCACTACCAATCTTATATAATAACTCACCATTTGTATTTAAGCACTCTTAATTTGTAAAAAAGTAGCACCATCCTCTGGGAAAGGCACTGGAGGAGCCAGGAAGCAAACAGAATATCACCAGTTGTAGTTTATAGGTCATGCAGGCACTTTGGGCTGATATGGGGCTAAGGACTACTTTGAATTGTAATAAAATATCTTTCACTAGGAGAATGGAATTGCATTTGATGCAAGGATGTACACCCTGCAAGAACTTTTTACTGATTACTTTTACTGCTGTAGTCTTCAAAATGTGTTAGAAGACTATAATATAGCCAGTACTAATTTACAAGGCATGTCTAGTGAAAGGAACAGTTTAATGACAGTTCAAAAGTGTCACACTAAAGTTAACAATGTGAAAGCAGTCTTGATATTGATAATGGAAAGATGATCGAGTTAGGGTATCAATTAGAAATCACAATGCAAATAGAAATATTAAAGGATTTATATTGAAGTTAAAGTAATTGACTTCAATCAAGCTGACAATCTGGCTGTTGTGCCTGCCTGTCCTTGCGGGCATCAGTCCGGTCTGCAGCATGTTTTAGCCATAATTTAATGACTGCTTCCACCTGTGACTGGGTTGCTGTTTTTGTCAAAGGGTTTCTTGAGATGGCCCCTAGGGACAATAGGAAAATACGAAGAGCAGTTATAAGTATAATCACATGAATAAACCAGGAGAAAATGTAATCTAATGACTGACCGCATGGCTTGATTGATACTATGTTGTTTATTTCAGGCAAGTCTCATCCCAAATGATTGGAGGGCATTGATGATACTTATCAACTTGGTCCAATTTTACTGCTCTGCTGAGCACTTTGCAAAGATGATTACATTATCTTATATGAATTACAGTCACACATTGCAGTTTGACAAAACCATTAAATCTACACAAAGTTGCTTGATGGTTAAAATATGGGCCTTGGCCTTTTGGGAAAAATGTATACAGTGCATAATGTTTGTGTGTAGTTCAGTTTGAAGCTTTTCTACATGTAACATGATGCAACATTGAAGCACTGTTAGTTTGGCACAGTATATACCATTTGAACAACTGGGACGATTTTGTAATTATAGGCATTTGTATTTCTTGGTAAATTGAAAAATATCAGGAAACAGTTGGATAACCCAGCCAAAATGAGAAGGATAAACAAAGGGCATGAGACAGGGTGGGGGGGGGGTCCTTATAGATTAGGTAACCAATGGACAGAGCACTTGTGAGTTCATAGCCCATCGTGGTGAAACATTGCGTTCAATGGTGGTTACTACATTCATTCATTCATTTACTGTTCTCCAACATTTTATCTCAAACTTCTGGGCTGGGCTGTGTAGCATATTAGCAACAAGTATTAAACCAGTACTTAGAAATGGGGGCAAATAGAGAGTATGAAGACACACCCTTCAATTATATTTAACATAATTTTTACTTACTTGTTATATAGTTTTCTTATTTTAAAAGCCTTTCAACTTGTCCCGGGCTCTGTGGTAGTCTTCAGAGCCTTTGCCAAACTTGCTGAAGATTTGAAGGGGGCCACAAACAAGTACCCTCAGAAACCATCCATTTCTCATTGATGATGGCTATCTCCTTAGAGTCCGTAAACTCCACAATATGATACAATGGGTCCATGCTAAGATTGAGTAATATAATTTTTCTAATTTATGTTAAAGTGATGATCATATATGCAAGTAAATGAAGTGTAAAAATGTATAACATTAAACTTAAACTAACAGTAACTGGCCTCAAGTCTCCTTAATATAAACTTGCTCTTTAATGTAGGATAGGCATAGCAATGAACCAATTTCCATGCGGTAAAAGTACATATTTTTTTTTTAAATTTCCCTCGAATGTGATACCTGTAGATTTTCACTTATATTGTCAACTTGTAAAATTCCTATACACATTGATTCACAAGGGATAGCTAAAGTAATTTTCCTTGTGAGTGAATGATCGATAAACCACATACAAATCATCATTGGTAACAAAAAAGTTTTGCACTAGGCACACATTATTCCCTATTTGAACACAATTGTCCCCAGTGCAAAGAGTTATATGGACATTCAAATCTTTGTGATAAAAGTAGGTATGCTGTGACATAGCTAAATGTCCTTCTGGCACTGGCCCATTTGATTGTTCTTGTTTGAGGATATTGTTCTTCATGCTTTTCTGAATTCCCCCCTTTCTCAACAGATGCCCAACTACTTGTCGCAGTGGCAGCGATGGCTTTTTCACCATTTTCTTCAATGTGCCCAAATAACTTTCAAATGGAAATGCAGAAACATTATCTAGTGGACCATATTTACGTGCATCATCAGCAAGATGAAGCAAACACTATGTACATTGTACACTACCATTTCCTTGCCATACAATTTGGAGAAATGTGCAACAAACAGTTTTAATAATTCTTCAGAATAATCAATCAATGATGATTGGTTACAAAGCATTGGTGACAACAGAATTTGAACTGCAACAGAAAGCAGCAGGAAGTTGTGGTAAAGGTTCATTTGTATTTGGCTAGAAGACTAATGGACCAGTGTGGACTAAGAATTGACGGGACTCCGTAGCCTTCCATCTATCAACTTCTCCCTTGATCTTTTTCCTGAATGAGGTAATAGTCACTTCATGTATTACAGCATTTTCTTCCGACGAACATTAAGAGTGAAAAAATACGAATGAAGCGGTATCGTTTGGTCTTAAATTTTAATTTTGTTTTGACCTACCAGGTCAAATTGCGCAATAAACAGATGCTGAGTTGTGTGTGTCCTGGAAAGTCCGTAAACGCTACAACTGTTAGGATAGCAACGTTGCATGCTGCTAACATTCTTTTGAGTAGAACTCGTCTATCCCAGGTCGGTAGATGAACTGTTCAAATAAACATTTACTGGGCCTGAGAATGAGCAGTTTTTGAAGAGGTTCCGAGCCCCATTGTATGATTGTTCGACAGGTTTGGACTTGTAGTAACCGCAGTGTTATTGTGAGTCTGAAAGATCGCTAGGCCTAGTCCCTGGTCAGTCATGTCGTTACTCCTAGAAGTAGTACTAGTAGTAGGCCTAGTGCTTACGTTATTGCTAGGCTTAGCGACTCGGTTTCTTCTGTTATAGTGTCAATATTGGACGCTTTACGCTTCGGTTCTTCGTTGAAGCACCGCTGACATTAGCACTAGCTCAAAATTAAGCTCAAAATTAATCCCTATGTCATTCATGTTACTCGAAGTATTTAGCTGGATGATTTAAGAAGTACGTACAGTGTGTATTAAGACTCGGTTTGTGTGAAAACATGTAATGTACTGCTGTAACTACTTGCAAGTAGGCTATATATACTGTACAGTATTCTTTTGCAATTTGAAACATAATAAACATATTTGCATATACTCATGGCAACGTTACACCATGTCTTCATTTCTTTTAATTATGACTTCATGATTGCCACGGCAACAAACCAGTGTTTGTCTAACATTTCGATCCTGAAGCAATTCTCCTCTCTATACACTCGACCAGTCACGAATTGCATTCGAGACTGGTCCAGTATACAGAAAGTTGGTTTAGGCATTTATGAATGTTTCTGAATAAATGATTGAATTGAAACCTTGCATTTTGTTAACTTTTTTAATATTCTGTTATATTGAAATTATGTTACCAGGGTAAAAAAAAATTTATTCATCAAAATCATCAAAATTTAGTTAGTTATCTAGATAAAATACCCTTTTGTTACAATACTGGATTGCACTTTGTTTATCAGGATACCAAACATTTTGTGTAAAAATACTGACTGTACAGTTACATAGAATGTTTGTAACAATAACAATGCAGTTTGGTTATCAACATACTAACGTAACAAAACTGTTGAAGTTACATTATAAACTGAATAAAATGTTTTGTAACAACACATTACAGTTCTGGTTATCAAAATACAAACCTTTTTTGTGTAAAAAATATTGTCACAGTTATGTTAACTGGTTATGTAAAATGTTATTTAACAAAAACATTACAGTTTGGTTATTAAGATAGAAAACTATCTGTGTAACAATTCTCTTACAGTTACATTATAAGTTACATACAATATTTTGTAACAACAAAATTACAATTTGGTTATCAATTTACCAACTCTGTTGTGTAACAATACTATTACAGTTACCTCACTACGTTACATAATATTTTGTGGAACAATATCATTACAGTTTGATTATCGAGATGCCAAACATTTTGTTTAACAATTCTGTTATGGATACATTATTAAGTGACGTAAAATATTACAAAACGGTTACAAGCTGGTACGTGCACGAGGTTGTTACTAAATTATATAACCTAATGTTACAAAACATGTTACATAACATGTTAGGTTACTGGAGCAATACTATTATGCAAACATTTTGTGTAACAATTCTGTTACAGTTCCGTTATTAGGTGACATAAAATATTACGAAACGGTTACAAGCCCCTGCGTCCACAAGGTTACATGTATGTTACAAAATTATACAACCAAATGTTACAAAACATATTACATAACATGTTAGGTAACTGGATCATTACTATTATGCAAACATTTTGTGTAACAATTATGTTAACGGTTACTTTATTAGGTGACGTAACATATTACGAAACTGTTACAAGCATGTGCGTCCACAAAGTTGCATGTCTGTTTCCGATTTACGTAATGTAACGTTACATAAATTGTATATGTAACTTTCACAGAACCGTTGCATAAAAAGTTTGTAGGGTAGGCTAAATAATGTGGTACTTCTACGCACTAAATATAAAATTGGTCTGACCTTCCCTTCTTGAGATATCGTGTTTACAAGCTGGGTGTCACAAACGCACTCACGCACCCACACATACGCCATAATGAATGCATAGGTTACGATTATCATCGAAACCAAAAACAAGGAAAGAAAGTGAAACAAATTTAAAAAATAATGAGGAAGAAGGAAACAGTATACGTAAAGTCAGTGTAAAGAAGAGAAACAGTATTTAGTCTGTATTATTTCAAATGAAGAGATATCTTTTTTAGACCCCTCCCCCAAACACCACAATGACTCATGAGGCATGATCAGCAATGGGATAGCAAAGCCCACTTGGTTCACATTCCTTGCAGTTGCACCTAAACTAATATTAATATTAATAATAATATACTAAATACTACTATGGTTATAATAATTAAGGCAATATATTATATACCTAACGTTAGGCTAGGTCCGTGCCTGTAACTTGACAACATATATCTCATTTTCTTAGGTTGAAAAACTTTCGTTCACCAATTTAACAGAGATTTCCATCATTTCTGCTTTCATTTTGCCCGTATAACCTTGCCCTACAAGATGGGCTAGTCGGTCTCTCTCGGACATTTTGGCTAGTTCTGACAGCACTAAATTCTTAAGAATTTGTGTACGTATTTTGACGTCGTAAAATTGAACTGCCGTCAGATTCAAAGGAGACAACAACATCAAAGGTGACAACACACTCAAAGGAGACAACAACGCTGAAGGAGACAACAGCATCAAAGGAGACAACAACATCGAAGGAGACAACACCATTAAATGAGACAACAACATCAAAAGAGACAACAAAATTTAAACAGACAGCATACAAGTAAACAACATAATACATGCCCTTTTGGTGTTCCGTGGTACACTGCACAAAAGGCCCTGCGTGACTTCTCTTTAATTAACAGAACAAGGACAAGACACTATACGCACGTAGCCAAGTTGGTGATGCACACTAACACGTACGGACGATATGTATTGTAGGCATGTATATTTTGTACTGAGACGGTCAAACTTTTCGCATGTATTAACTTTTGAAACTAGTATATGGCATATGGGATCTATCAGACGTTTTTTTTTTTACCGTGGTGTTCCCTTCGCTTGTGCATTTGTGACTTTCTGAAAGCCTTGCTTTATGGCAGCGAGACCGAAAAATACCCAAAGCCTTATATTTTGTGGATTCAATTAATATTGCATCCACTGACTGGAAACTAACTGCAAACACGATTAATTACATTAATAAATGAAGAAATACCCGAGATGTCGACATTTTTCACAAGGCAGGCATTTTGATTGCGGCAAGACCCCGAGGTCGTATGGCACGGTATGTATACTGGCCTATAAAAGCAACTAATTTTACGAAATATGACCAGACGTTGAGGCAGTTTTTTAACCATAATTTACTTTTAATTAAAGAATTGCTACCCAAAATTAAATATCAAATGTGTGAACAATTCTAACAACTATTTACTTCTCTTGTAGCTGCATGTTTATTGGAAGAGTGACGTTAATAAAAGGTTCACTTTCTTACGAAATGTACGTGGAAAGTCCATTATTATTGTGTCGCGTTCGCAGTACACTCCGCACAATGACGTCACACGGTGACCTGTACGATCATGCGTTTTACGCATCACATTTCTAATCAGTGAGAATCTGATAAATTTGACATCAAATTTCTCTAAATTACTGTCCCTTTCGACTAAACGGGAACCACAGTATTGTTTGTGTACTAAAATAATTTAGTTTCAACCAAACAAAAGAATTTGTTTCGCCTCCATCTATGCATTTTAAGTGAAATACAAGTTCACTTAAGTTGAATACATTCACTCAAGTAAAGTTATTGGGTAAATGTTAAAACGGCTTGCCAAAGGAGCGTATTTGAGCTATTGACGGAGATCAAAGGTTCTTTAGGGTTAACAGCGATCAAAGTCTAAGACGACAACTCCAAAATTAAAGCTTGGTGAAACTTGAGATGTGATATGTAGGTCTAGGTTCATTTGCGTTTATCTGGAAATTTAGCATTCCATTGTCACTTACATTGATTTACATATCAGCAGCTTGCGATGATGAAAGCGAGATTACTTTGATAGAATAGTTTACTCAGCGAACCCCAATTAACGGGTAATTAACCTTTTCGTAAGAATTCTGTTGGCCAAACAATTATGCATGCACCATTTCTTATTCATATTTCAAAATCAACGAATCAAATCTTCTCTATCACATGACATCAGACAATAAAAAACACCCGCCTGTTTCGTTCGTGTTTACGTACATTGATGTACTAGGCCTATACTACTATAGATGAAATTAAGTGAGCCTTAGTAGACGTCTACTAATATTCATTACCGCGTATTGCAGCTATCGCTTACACGAAAGAGCTAGCTAGCCCAATGTAGACAAATCAAAGGTATATGCCTACTATACATATTGTCTTTTTCCCACGGCACTTACCTTGTTTCCTGCGTGGGCAGCCATGTCTAGATTAATATTGTTGTCTCTTAAACAGGAGAGGCTAAGATCGCGGTGTTCACTTCTGTAAGTCTACCGTCGTTCTGCTTTCCTTGCTCACCAAGCAAACAGTTTTACCGATGGCGGAGCTCTCGAAAAAAGAGCTTCTTTTAAACATCCGGACCTTCCCCAAAACATTTCAGTTGCAGACTACACGAGCTAAAAATAGAATATAAACTTCCCCGGACCATCCAGCGCTTTCACTTATGTTAGCGACAAAGAAACCGAAAACAACTGAAAGCTGCCAAGCGTTAGCTAATTCGTTAACTTTAGTCAAGCAAAATCATCCCAGGGCTGATGATATTACGTTCCACACATTCCTCCCGGGGTGTCGGAGGGTTTAACTCTACATGAGTCAAATGTCACTAACAAATTAATACGGTTGCAAAATTTAGCACCATTTTACATGTATACTCTTGATTTTTCAAAAAGGGACTCCTTCCGTAACATGATGTTAAATAAAACTGTATATATCTCTAGTACAACGCACCACCCCATAGAGTTTAGACAATCTTTTAGGCTAAGGTGACCAGACGTTCTCGGTTTTCGGGGACAGTCCCCGATTACAGTGTGCTGTCCCCGATAAAGAAGTGTCCCCGAAAATGTCCCCGATTCGTCAAAATGTTCAGGAATTTCGAAAATATCCCACATTATTAGTAAAAAAATTGTAAAAACAAAATTTAGTCAAGAGTGTAGTCGCAGAACGCCGACTAACCAGTATTTCAGGTAGGTCAGTGTAAAGTGGATTATGCTAGATCGATCTAGCCTAGCACTCTTTCGAAAAGTGCTCTTTTGAAAATAAAATTGATTTAAAAAGTGCTTCTTAAGGCCGGGTCACATCTGCGCGATTCAACTCAAAAGTTGCGCCGTCGATTTGGGTTGATTTGCAATAGAGCAATGTCCTAATCAGCGCAACTTCTCAGAAGCAACTTTTCTGATTCGCGTGATTTTAGTTGCGAGTTGAATCGCGTGTTGAATCGCGCAGATGTGACCCGGGCTTAAGTATCACTATTTTACATTTAAGCACCTTAGGCACTTGAAAAATTTTCCAGCTGCGTGGGACAAACACCGCATAATATATCCGCGTATATTAATGTGAATATATACGCGGATATATTAATCTAGATATTTAAATAGCGTCAGGAATCTAGACTGGCAATCAAAAGGAATTGCAGTGGATGGTGAACACCTGACCCATCTGAGATTTGCTGATGACATACTTCTTCTAAGTCACCAACCACAAGAGCTGCAGACAATGATGCAAGAACTAGCCAGAGAAAGCAGAAAGGCAGGACTCAATATGAATATCAAAAAGACTAAAGTAATGATGGGTGACAGAATAAGAGGACACCAGATTACAGTACAGGGGATAGAGATAGAAGAGGTGGACAGTTACATCTACTTGGGCAAAAGGATCTCCCTCAACAATGAAACACCGGGAGAGGTAAACAGAAGAATCCAACTAGCATGGGTCAAATTTGGTAAACTAAGCTTCATTTTCCGTGACCAGGACCTTCCAACATCACTGAAGAAACAAGTTTTCAACCAGTGCATAATTCCTGTACTATCATATGGTGCGGAGACCTGGACAACAACGAAAAAACTGGAAAAGAAGTTGAGAGTGACAGAGAGGGCGTTGGAAAGAATCATGATTGGAGTCACAAGGAGAGACAGAGTAACCAACCAAAACTTAAGAGAGAAAACCAATGTCCAAGACATCATAAAGGAAATCAAAGTCAAGAAATGGCGATGGGCCGGCCATTTGGCCAGGCAACATGATAACAGATGGACAAAGAAAATTACCAACTGGACCCCAAGAACTTGTGTCAGAAGGAGAGGCAGGCAGAGTAGAAGATGGACAGATGAACTCAGAGAATTTACAGGTGTTCAATGGCAAAGGAGAGCACAGGACAGATGGAAATGGAAAATCGATGAAGAGGCCTTCCTCCTGCAGTGGAGCGAAATAGGCTAGAAAGAAAGAAGAAAGATATACGCGTATTAATTCAAATATATACGCGTATATATTATTTGTCAATTATAAGGCGTAAATATATGCGCGTATTAATTCGAATATAAACACGTTTTAATTCGAATTCATAAGAGAATTAATTCGAATATATACACGTATTAATTCGAAAATATACACGTATTAACTCATTCTGTTGTCTAGATCAGGTAAGTTTGGGCCTGTGTGTACGTCAATAGATACTAGCTTTGCAAAGGCTCACTTATTGCACTGGCGAGGCTACAATGTGGGTGAAAGCTATAAGTCATGCCAGTTATTGTCTGATTTAATACGCGCATATGTTCGAATTAATACGCGTATATATTCGTATTAATAAGAGAATATATTATGCGGTGTTTGTCCCATACGGCTGGCCATAGATTTCAGACAAAAGGTTAGATTGATATGTCATGGTCAAATTGGAGCATGGAAAAAAGTGAGTGCTAGCTACGTGTCTATAACTTTCCACCGATTTTCAAGATATTGTGCAGTAAATGTTAACTTCCTTAATACCTCCTTTCAGATGAAATGTATGATAACCTCAGTCCTAAACGTTAATGTGGATATGTTATTTTATAGTACATTCTAATAACTCGAGCAAAACATGTTCTACTAAGGAGAATGCGCATGAACTTACTATAGTGTATAATATACTTTTGCTCTCATTCAGGCCTGTTCGAAACATGAGGAGCAAAGGTAGTTCGTTATTTCCATCACGACACTCTTGTGTTTGTATAAATGTGCGTTAGACCATGGAATTCACCTTGCGACATTACCCCATGGAAAAATCCCTCACGAAACACGATTCTTACCCACACACTTTACGCATTTGCGGCGTACTCGTACATGGAGTCAAGTTAGTCTAAACATGTCGGAATTTCCCTGACTGTTATAGGATATACGACACCAGAGAAAACGCGCGGGCGATGTTATGACGTTTGCGGCTATAAATAGCCAAGCGGAGTTAAAGTTATCCAAGGAAGAGATCAGAGTGAAAGCTGGCCTCAGTGATATCGCCAGACATTTCAATCTTGGGGCACAGGGAGGGCACAGCACTTAATTGGGGGTGGGGGCACAACATGTATTTGTGAATGTCATCCTTGGGAGGTGTCTAATGTGAGGGGGTACAAGCAATTATTAATTAAGGGTCCTTTGATGCAATCGGGTGCAACTTGATGTAACTTTATGTTCAAGAATTTTCGGGCTTAGTCTGTTCGATATTTATGTTTTTAATTGAGGCGGATTAAAAAAGTTATACAAACTATGGAAATTAACCCTTCTGCTTTGATAATGTTTTTAAATAAGAGTGTTGAAATTGAAATTCATGCAGGGTGGTAGTGAAATTTAAGCACTAGTGGTTCCCGCCGGGCCTCTGTGACCTTGTTAGTGAGAAAACGACATGGTTATTGTGATGGTCGATGGAAATAAGTTTTACTGATGAACATAAACGTTTCGTCCTTTGTAAAAATAATTGTTTGAGTATTTTTGTTTAAACTACAAATCGATCTGTGGGGCACCTCGAGGGGGGATGACGATTTTTGTTGGGAGGGCACGTGCCCCAGGCCAAGCCTTGGCGACGCAACTGGCTTGCCAGGCTGTGTGGAATGGTTCGCAACATAAACAGGGAGTAGCTATGCCCTTACAACTCCGTGGGATAAATGTGTGTTTACCTAGGCTAATTGTTAACCGTTAAGTAACGTTCCAAATAGCATGAGATAAAGCCACACTTTGCTCCCAACAATACTTTAAAGGAGCATATTGCGTTTAAGTATCTCCCCAAAGTGACGCAACATACCATTAATTGTCATCCTTACGCTAGTCCAAGCATGTACCAAACATATTTTGCGCACAAAACGTCTCGAATGTTACAAATTTTCATCAGTAAAATGGCAGGCTAATTATCCAGCGAGTGTCTAAGTTCGTACCACTCGACCACAATGATTCTACTGGTGTGTGAATGCGTATAAACTAGCATTGTATAACTGCCAAGTGTTATGGTTGTACAGAGTGCACCTCTGGTCTCTGAATCTGAACATTTACACAGAATTATCACTTTTTACATTGAGGCATGCCAAGCCGTAAATAAGAAATGAATGTCTAGCAAGTGGTATGTCAGATATAATATTAAATTAATAAAACTCACCAGGGGTGCACTCTGAAGATGGGTATTAGTCTGAGATTAGTGACGACCGTGTAATCTAAGCTTACTCTTTCAATGGAGTGAAAGAGTTAGCAATTAGATATAAATTGGGAAGACCCTGTTGCTCAAAGTAACACGTTTGGATCAATTCAATTGCGGGAAGGGGGAATGGGGTATCTTTCATTTTACCATCATAACTGTTTGCTCTTTTCTGAATTGAGGTGTTAACAAGCTTAATCCTTGTAAGCCCAGAAATTTTGCTTTATTGGTGAAGTGACAGAAATTGGCGAAGAGATTTGTTGTTCATGGTTTCAAGACAATTCTTTTAGTTCGAAATACTTTTCCTGGTATGTTTACGATATAAATATACATTGGATATGGAGAAGTACCTTCCTTTTAACAAAAATCCCTTTAGGTCCAAATATTAAGTTTGCATTCTTCTATTTAATCATTAAGATTTGAAATAAGGTATTTAAATATCATAAAGATTGCAACTTTATTCTGACAAACAATTCGTATTTCCATCCAGACGTCATCTACCGCTACCACGATGGCGAGACAATAATTTCCCCACCAATGTCGCCTGTTCGGTTTTACACTAAATTTTGACAAACTCTACATTGTTTATCTTTTTAGTTTAGGTTAGTAGAAAAAGGGATCAGGAGGGACACTTAAGTCCCCATCAAGGACCCTATAGAGAGAGGGGAAAAAAATTGAAGACACAAACACTCAGACCCGATTACAATGCTTAAAGTGCTTGTCAAAAGCATTCTTAAACCCATTGACACTACTTGCAAGTACAACTTTCTCAGGCAAACCATTCCACTCATTCACAACCATATTAGAAAAAAAGTTATGCCGAATATTAATCCTACTATGTGACTGTAATCACATTTAAAGTATGTTTTGATGTTAAGAGAATTTTCGCGGCTTTGCTTATAAGTGATGTCGTCCGTCCTGAGTTTCCGCCATTAGTATGATAATGTATTACCACGTTTAACGTGTACAGTGATGTCTTTTATTGTATAGTTGACTGATTTTCGACTGTGTAAAGTTATAGCAAATTAAGTGCAGGCTTCTTCTTCACTTGGCTCTCCTTTTCCGAGGTTTTCCCTCCGTGTAACTCTCTCTTGCCCCGACTCAAATCTGGATAATACTAATGACAAAATGGATTTAAGTTTTATAACGGTCTCCAGGATTTATTATCGGCCGGCGTCGCCTTTTGTATTAAATACATGCGAAATCATTTTTGTTCACCGAAATTTGAAAGTGAATAAATAAATATGAGTTAATCAATTGATAAAAGTTAAAGCATTCCAAAATAAAGATGCGCTGTATTTAGGTGGGCAAAACAATGGACGGAGAGGTTAACCAATTTTCATAAATATCTTTGCTACATTTGTATGCACTTCCTCATAGGCCTACCACCATTCATATAATACCTAAAATATGAATATACGATCAAAACGTTAACAACATTCCCTGAAAGGTATGCTGTATATAAACCCCAACTATAGCACGCTATCATGGAAGAGTTTCCTGAGATTACGTAATCGACCTGCCTTGGTCGTAAAATGACCTCTTTTTACCAATTAGTTTGCAATGCCTGCCACATATTTTATCTTGTATTATTTTGTCTTTTAACACTTAGTCTTAGTCTGTTATTTTCAATAAAACACAAATGATTGCTAACCTTCAGGAGCCGGCTCGCATGGCTCGGCCAGGCGTGCCACCTACCCCCCCCCCCCCTCCCCCAACCCCCCCCCCCCCCCAACCCGGCGCGGCGGAACGGAAAAATTATTGGGGGGGGGGCTAATGTGTGGAGACTATCTAAGCGGAGCGCCACCATCGGTTGGCGCGGAGCGTACAAGAAAATTTTGATTTTTTTAAACCCCCAGATGGCCGGAAACGGCACTTTCCGAGTGTTTTATTCTGCGAATACCTATAGACCGGCAGCCCAGGGCACTTTGATCAAACGAACGAGGTACCAATATCTGAGTATTGGAACATTTGTGGAAAAACCCAGTATATCCAAAAGTGGATGTCTGCCGTGGTCGCTCTGCTGCATGTGGCCCCTGGGGCCGGTTAAAGGGGGCCCCAAAATGCATCTGATCAAACGAACGAGGTACCACTCGAAACCAATGTCAACTTAATGCATGAATGCCACATAGTACTGAATGGCCCATGCCAGACAAATTTTCTGCTGCAAAGGGCCCGCCAGACGCCCTAGAAGGGCCCCTAAAAAAATGCATCTGATCAAACGAACGAGGTACCACTTGAAACCAATGTCAACTTAATGCATGAATGCCACAAAGTACTGAATGGCCTATGCCAGACAAATTTTCTGCTGCTAAGGGCCCGCCAGACGCCCCCAAATATGGCCCAAATGCCCATTAGCGTAGCATTGACCCAGATTAAATATGCAAGGTACCACTCAAAACCGGTTTGGAATGTTCGGGTTGATCTTACAGACTATGGAAATCATCATGCCAGACAAACTTTCTGCTACAAAGGGCCCGCCAGACGCCCCAAAAGGACCCCTAAAAATGCATTTGATCAAACGAACGAGGTACCACTTGAAACCAATGTCAAATTAATGCATGGATGCCACAAAGTACTGAATGGCCCATGCCAGACAAATTTTCTGCTGCCAAGGGCCCGCCAGACGCCCCCAAATATGGCCCAAATGCCCATTAGCGTAGCATTGACCCAGATTAAATATGCAAGGTACCACTCAAAACCGGTTTGGAATGCTCGGGTTGATCTTACAGACTATGGAAATCATCATGCCAGACAAATTTTCTGCTACAAAGGGCCCGCCAGACGCCCCAAAAGGGCCCATAAAATGCATTTGATCAAACGAACGAGGTACCACTTGAAACCAATGTCAACTTAATGCATGAATGCCACAAAGTACTGAATGGCCTATGCCAGACAAATTTTCTACTGCTAAGGGCCCGCTAGACGCCCCCAAATATGGCCCAAAATGCCCATTATCGTATCATTGACCCAGATTAAATATGCAAGGTACCACTCAAAACCGGTTTGGAACCACACAAAAACAATATTAAATGCAAAGGTACTTTCCACAGAGTAAAGAACTGCCAATGCAAGACAAATTTTCTTCTGCATAGGTCCCACCAGACAGAAAGAATAGGTGGCCCAATGTGGCCCTATATATGGGCCTAAAGAATTGGATATATGTGCCTTGTAACATGACATTTCAAGCTCATGGTTATATTGTTTCCAGCATAAATTGGAGTTACTGTACACAAGACCAGTGTTTTATCTTATTTAACTATTCGCTGCTCTAAGCAAAATAAAGATAACACTTTCACCTAAGCCTCTAAATATTTTGGGATTTGCTGGCCTGGGCAA
The DNA here is from genome assembly GCF_037975245.1 of Apostichopus japonicus. NCBI lineage: Eukaryota > Metazoa > Echinodermata > Holothuroidea > Aspidochirotida > Stichopodidae > Apostichopus > Apostichopus japonicus. The sequence goes on from NC_092568.1 coordinate 40,780,642, forward strand.
AAATTACAGTTCCCCACATTATAATTCTAACACTCTGAGGAAGAGTCTTGCCTGGCTTGGATCCACAGAACTACGGTTGGAAGAGCAAGAATGGGTGCTACAGCCCTGACTGGTTTGAGGGACCGGCTCTCCCAGATCATCTATTCCAAGAGGGGGAACTGAGCGAAGATTTTCAAAGTAGCCGACCAGACGTGGCTTCCGAGTTTGATGCCGATGATTCAAGTACTGAACCATCTTGGAGTGATGACTCCGACAATGAAACATAGATTTGAGCTTCCAATGTCTTTTTAGAATCAAGTTCATGGGAATACTTAATTTTCATAAACTTACTAATGATTCTTTTGAGATCTGTCTGAATGGCAAATGCAGTGTCTTTTTACATCACACACTCCAGTGTTTAATCACTGTCAAGAGACATGAATTCTCAGTTCTTATACTTCGAACCTAACATGTGTCATGTTCAGAGTAATCACATAGTAATCTTTTGTTACTATCTTTGCCAATTATGATTTTAGTACATTTTAAACTAGCAAGATGACTTTCTTGAAAGGTAAAAGATTCCTTCATAGATGAAAACAAAAACCCTCATCTAGCATTCATATTTATGAAAAATGGATGCCACATCTATTTGTTGGACTTGTTACAAGCTATTCGAATTGAATTAGTGTAATGATGGAAGTTCTAAAAGACCAAGATGGAGTAATATAGGCCAATTACCCATTTTATATTTTGTATCAAGGAATGGAGTCATACGTGGTGATATCAGTATTTGTTTGTTCAATCTTAGCATTTTAAGTCCTTTAAAGAGTGTACCTAGCATAAAGGTACATATACATTTATATGCTTCAATTATGTATCTTTCATAAACCATATTGGACAGTTTCAACCCAAACCTTTATCGTTAAGTACACGTTATAAAGCATTTTCACCATTGTTTGATAATTGTTTCTTTGTCTGAGCTTAAGAAACAAAACAATCTCTTTTGTTCGACTACATGTATGTCTTAAGATGACACTTAAGCGTTCTTTCTCAAGATTTTAAACTTTGTAGATTTACAATGCTAACGTAAACACAGTGTTTCAAGATACAAAATGATTTTGGGTTTCTTATTTACAATACATAAACTGATTTTACTCTGCTCCAGTGTTTCCAGCGAAACAAAGTAACTGCCAAGTTAAACACTGCTCACGATACAAAGTAATGACTGGATAAAAGAAAAAAGAATGGATAAAAGGAAAAAGAATGGATTTGAGAATGCATTATAACTGTCAGGATCTCCCTCAAAGACTGAGTTCGCGTCATTTTTGTTTTGCTCAATGAAATGTTCAGTAATTGATACACCTACTAGTATACTAATCTCATTATTCCATTGGCCTATGTAGCGGGAAGGAATTTGAATAATTCAGGATGTTCTTGATTGTTATAGATTGGTTTCTTGTGGTATCTTAACTATTTAAACTGTATATTTTTTTTTACATGTGGTGGGCACTTTGCAGAAGAAAATTTGTATTGTATTGGCATTTCTTTACTCTGTGGAATGCTACAAATGTCATGTCACAAGGCACATATAGTCTGCATCGATATACAATTCATTAGGCCCATATAGGGCCGCATTGGGCCACCTATACTTTCTATCTGGTGGGACCAGAAAATTTGTCTTGCATTGACAGTTCTTTACTCTGTGGAAAGTACCTTTGCATTTAATATTGGTTTTGTGTGGTACCAACTATGATTGATCATGGCCCATTTGGGGGCCCTCTTTTAGTGTGTCTGTTAGCCCGTTTGTAGCAGAAAATTTGTCTGGCATGATGATTTCCATAGTCTGTAAGATCAACCCGAACATTCCAAACCGATTTTGAGTGGTACCTTGCATATTTAATCTGGGTCAATGCTACGCTAACGGGCATTTGGGCCATATTTGGGGGCGTCTGGCGGGCCCTTAGCTGCAAAAAATTTGTCTGGCATGGGCCATTCAGTACTTTTTGGCATTCATGCATTAAGTTGACATTGGTTTCAAGTGGTACCTCGTTCGTTTGATCAAATGCATTTTTAGGGGCCCTTTTGGGGCGTCTGGCGGGCCCTTTGTAGCAGAAAATTTGTCTGGCATGATGATTTCCATAGTCTGTAAGATCAACCCAAACATTCCGAACCGGTTTTGAGTGATACCTTGCATATTTAATCTGGGTCAATGCTACGCTAATGGGCATTTGGGCCATATTTAGGGGCGTCTGGCGGGCCCTTAGCAGCAGAAAATTTGTCTGGCATGGGCCATTCAGTACTTTGTGGCATTCATGCATTAAGTTGACATTGGTTTCAAGTGGTACCTCGTTCGTTTGATCAGATGCATTTTTGGGCCCCCTTTAACCGGCCCCAGGGGCCACATGCAGCAGAGCGACCACTTTTGGATATACTGGGTTTTTCCACAAATGTTCCAAAACTCAGATATTGGTACCTCGTTCGTTGATCAAAGTGCACTGGGCTGCCGGTCTACTAGCCCTAAAATATGGGTCTCAAGCCTGCAATTTTTCAGATTGCACGTAAAAGTCTGTAAAAACATTGTAATTTGTATATTCGATGGTTTTTTAAGAGAGTAGCTATTACTCGTAGTGTACTCGCAAAGATGTTTTTGAGTGTAGTAAGGGCAGTGGCGGAGCTAGAGTATTGGTCAGGGAGGGCAAGAATGGTCTGTAGGGGCGCTTTCGACACTATCTAAGCGGAGCGCCACCACAGGTTGGCGCGGATCGTACAGAGAATTTTTGAGTAAAGATACTGCCTAGATTGCAGGAAATGACCCTTTCCGGGCCTTGCTAATTTGCAGATAAACGGAGAATAAATAGGTGTCGTCGCCATTTTGTCGGAAAATTACACCAACAGAATATGACAAATGTCAATAGGTATATGAGAGCGCAATAAAATAGTCAAAAATCGCGAATAATTAAAAAGTAGTGAAAAGCTGAAAAGGGCGCCAGCAGTCCATTTGAGTCCGTCGGGGGGGGGGGAGGCATCCGCCCCTGACTGTATATATGGACGCTCCGCCACTAAGTAAGGGGATGAGGAGCTAGAGTATTGGTCAGGGAGGGCAAGAATGGTCTGTAGGGGCGCTTTCGACACTATCTAAGCGGAGCGCCACCACAGGTTGGCGCGGATCGTACAGAGAATTTTTGAGTAAAGATACTGCCTAGATTGCAGGAAATGACCCTTTCCGGGCCTTGCTCATTTGCAGATAAACGGAGAATAAATAGGTGTCGTCGCCATTTTGTCGGAAAATTACACCAACAGAATATGACAAATGTCAATAGGTATATGAGAGCGCAATAAAATAGTCAAAAATCGCGAATAATTAAAAAGTAGTGAAAAGCTGAAAAGGGCGCCAGCAGTCCATTTGAGTCCGTCGGGGGGGGGGGAGGCATCCGCCCCTGACTGTATATATGGACGCTCCGCCACTAAGTAAGGGGATGTTGGAGAACTGGCCGAAATGAGGCAAGTCATTGGCCTAAGACGAAGTTGTGTTACGCTTACCGGTACTCACACTGACTGCTTCCACTTTTCACGGGGCGTGAAGACGCGGTTGGGGTGACAATGTGGTCTATAGCCAGGGGACGGGCCGAGGGTCCCCCAGCAATTACTAAAATTATTACACCTATAGAGTATACGTGTGCATCGGACAGATCGACAAGTATGCATTGAAAAATGGGCAGATGCACGTTTCGGAGCCTTGGTAAATATTGGGGGGGCTTATCATGCATTTGCCCCCTCAACTTTTTTATTGGGGGGCTGAACTCTAAACTCGGGTGAACTCTAAACTCGGGGTCTAAACTCGGGTGTCACATGATCATTCTTTCCATTGTTTATTTTCTGTTCACTCAGTATATATAAGGTCATGGCTTCACACTCTGTATAGGTAACGTACCACAATTAGGTAAGTGTACATCAGTCTGAAAGTTTAGTATTGTATTGGCAGTTTTTGATTCATCATCATTTGTTATGCTTGGATATTTGATGAGGATGAAATAAAACTACAGATGGTCAAATCATCTGGAGAACCGAAGGGAATTTAAGGCATCTTAGAAAGCTAATGGACCATGAAACAATCAGATTCTGCACCGAAAGCGGACATATGGGTTGGGGAGCATTATGCTAACCTTTGTGCTCTTCTAGCTCAAAACCTAAACTGTCATGGTGGCGAAATCTGGACGTGCTGTGGTAGTCCAAGCCCCAAGCCAACAGCTATCATGTGATGGGAAGGACATGTTTGTTGAAGACGTCTATCTATACTCCAGTGGCCTTGGAAATCGACGAGTTACGGTGTAAGTCAATGGGAGCAAGTTGTGGTACGACACCTTTAGCCACAAGCTGGATGGATCCTGTATGTGATGGTGTGTGGTAATCCCTATATCATAAATGAACACCTCCATAGACCTTTGTTTACACATAAGATGCACTGTGATGTAGATTAGTATCTAAATGGGGACTCTGCTGCTGTTCAGGTATCTAAAGGAATTTTCTTCCAGAGTCATTTATTGGGAGGGGTGTGTCATAAACTTTTATATGTCTTAACCTGTATTTTGATGTTTTGTATATTGTTATATTTTTATCCTATTTATAAATTTCTCCGTAAATTTATACTGGAATAAAGAAATGAAAATGAAATGAAATGAGTATTGTACTACCTGACTAATCTAATCGGTGAATTTGGCGGTGATTGGAATGATGTCATGTATTTAGATAATGACCGATTGATTCATATACCATGTACTTTATGTGACACAGAAAATGTTGAACTCAACATAAACACATCTATTTCATATAGTCATGCTAGGCTAGTACAACATGGGCTTAGCCAGATTGGTTTAAGTAAACCAAAATATCACCATCCCTAGACTTTTTTAAATTGAAATGATAAATAATTGGAATGCAATTTAGGTTGCTTAAATAGGATTGTATGGCAGTCGTGTAAAAGGAGAGTAATGTTATCATCTTAATTTTACATTGGAGGCCCCGTACATGGTACAGAGCAAAACAAAATTACATATCAAGGAGCTCAGCATTCGTTTCGTTTCAGGTATGTAGTTACTCATGAACACGTCATGCATCCTATAGCACTTTCATAGCGTAAATACATGCAGCCGTGGTTCCCATAAAGTTGGGCACATCTGTTTTGGACATTAGTTCCATTTTCTTGGTGCTTCTTAATTCTTCCAACATCTCATTGAAATTTTCGGCGAACCTTTCTGAATGCAACTCTTCTTCCCCTTGAGTAACCCGGAGGTAGCAATGACGTACGGAAAATACGGTAACACCGCCTAAAAATAGAAGGGAAAAAACAAGTTGAAATGTCGTCACTCTTAATTCTTTCATAATGCAGACGATAAAGTTCGTTTGAACCATTAATAACAGTACATAGTTGTTGTTTTGTTTCAGAGCAGGGGTGAGATGGGGTTATTACCCAGTAAAGTAATCGTGTTTCAGTACGCTATTCACCCTTGGTTTCCTTAGTAAACCACACTGTAATGTAACAAAGATCTGGAGCGATGATAATGAATTCATTGTGATGTACATCATGTGACTTGTCTCCTCCCCAGCCCCAAACCTCCTGCTAGATCATTATTTTAATTGTTCAGTTCTTAACTTTGAATGAGACGATTAATACAAAACCAATGGCGCAGAAGTTTCCATATGTTTATTTAATACATCTTTTTAGTCAAAGTATAGTTAGCTACATGCAGGTTCATAGGCGTAGGAGGCTGGGGGATGCAGCCCCCCCCCCCCCAAACCAAGACTTTTGTGAAAATTCGGGCAATATGTTGAGAATTTTTCGGGCACCTACTGAAAGAAATATAATTTGCATGTGTTTTTCAACGGTTAAACTGATATTATTATTATCATTATTATTGTAACGACTTCCTCAATAGTTATAACCAATATGGGAGGGTATAATAACACGGCAAATGATTGTATGTTATTGGCATGCGGTGTAATAACCGATGCATGCCTATATGATATGCACATGAAGATTTTGGTTATATTTTTCGGGCAAGTCGTTACAGCTCCCCCCCCCCCTCCCCCAAAAACAAATTGGGCCCCTATGCCTATGTAACGTGGATATTTATGCATTAAACTATTTCATATATGATAAGACTTCCCAGTTTAGTTTCTCCTTCGTGCGTATTATAGAGAACAACGATCAAGGGCAAGCTGTCTTATCTACGCATGAGCTCCTCTGAAAATTGAAGTAGCCTATCAAGATAACCAGAGTATTCCATGAGGGTAATCGTAGGTGTGGGGGATGGGGAGTGGGGATGGAATTCAAAGTGACGAGGCAGCGGACAAGTGTTTTGTTTAAATTTTAATCCTGCACGTCGCAGGAGGTTGGGAAAATATACCAAACTTTCAACCCACACACCCTCGCCGAAATGCCTTCCCCAGCTTTCCTCCCACCCTGACCGGAGAACTTATTTCAACACGATAACGACAAATTTGACGTTCTCACCAGGTTTCACGATCCTAGCCCATTCGCGAAACGCAACGGGGCTGATGTGAGACGGCCCAACGCATCCAATGCAAACCAGTGCGTCAAACTCATCTAAAGGAAATAATAAATTAAATAAAATAATGATAATAACAAGAATGTTTTACTTCGGAGAAACGTTCCACCACAGTTTATATCATTGACGCCGTTCACCGTAATTGGGACCCATTAGTGATTATTCTGCTTGTTATACACCTAACGTAGTAGAATATACGGTAGTTCTGAAGGGACAGGCGAGTTATAGTCTTAGAGTGTTATAATAACGCGAAAGCTCGACAAATGTGTATGCTTCTGTGCATGTAGTTGACAAGTGACGCGCTAACGTGACATCTTAACGAAACTATCAAATTGTCGAGTAGCTGCGTTGCGCGCGGCGTGTCTTGACAACTCGAAAATGATATCGCAATGTGTAGTGTTGTCGTTGCACAGTTAGTCTACAACTCGTCTGTCCCTTTAGGACCACCGTAAGATTATCAATACAAATCCACACACTATAAATGTGTAGGCTTATCCCAGCTTAACAAAGTATTGATATATGACGTCATGATTGAGAATGAAGAATCAAGAACGACTGATTTACATGTTCAAAAGTATCAGATATATATGTAGCATATCACTATTTAAATAACTACAAAGGCATTGCCATAACCAAGTCGATGTCTCAATGGATGCTTGCTTTTGACGGAGCAGAGGTGTATGAGCTAGTTGGGCTGTTTATAGTACATGAACTTGAGTAACAGGTCGACGTCACCAGTATAGTTATGAGAGGGACGATGGCATAGCAGTCATCAGATCATACTCAGGCAACAAAGCTGACCGAATTAGGAAAAACCTCATTAAGTAAGATCTTCCAAGCACGTGGATTGAAGAAATGCCGTCCAAACGAAACTGAGGGCAGTCATCTATCTTGACATCAAACGAACCGGACGTAAAGTATGGAGTTCATCCAAAATTTACTCTTGTTTTAGTAACAATGTTCGCAACCTCAGTCGTCACACATACACATACAAGCGGACACACACACGCCATCACCACCGCATAGATTCATGTTGCCTTCGAACAAGGAATCAAACAAGCCTGCAATTTCCATAAAGCTGACAACGGAACCGACACTGCAATGTTTAACACTCTGGATTGCAATGTTTACACTCTGGTTTTGTCTCTAAAATGACCTCCTAAAACTTACAGTGAATATTACCCTCCCAGTGAATAAACATGGCGCTTGTATTATCCTGGATAACCAACATTGATTCAGTCAGGCGCCACTGTCAGAATGACTTGATGCCTTACTGCCGTCAACCCCTACATCACTACTACTTCCTGAGGTAATTCCAAATGCAATTGGACGTGCATTTGCCTGTAAATTTATCAGGCATTTGCCTGGAACTTTAAGCCTACAAAACCGTGCAACAAAAACATGGAATCTTCTAATGAACGATTTAAAGAGTAAAAAGTCAGTCACATCCTTTAAGAAGTGGCTGTGTAAGGAAATAATAGCTAGTTACCGACTAAAACTAAATTATACCTGTATGTAATTACTATATATATATATCGAACATTTAATTTGTACTTTTATCAGGGGCGTATCCAGGATTTTCTAACCCGGGGGGCGCAAAGTACTATCTAAGCGGAGCGCCACCATCTTTGCGATGTCTTGGCGTTTTTCTTCTGCTCCCTCCTTTCTCCCTTTCTACTTTTTCTCTCTTTTTTCTTTTTCTTTTCCCTTCCTTCCTCACCTTCCTCCTCATTTCCCCCCTCTTTTTTCCCTTTTTTTTCTCTTTTCTCTCCCTTTTTCTTACCCGGGGGGGGGGGGCGCACGCCTCAGCGCCTCTCCCTGGATACGCGCCTGAGAGTGTATGTTCAGCTGGCATTCACCAGCCAGCCATGTAGATGGTGAAGGGGGCTAGTAGTCCCAATATTGTGATATTGTGATATGTTGTGGGCGGAGGTCGTATATTCGTTTGAGTTCACCAGGGGTCAAATTGTGGAAACCATTGTTTATCACTATATTTTAACAAGGACAGATGTCATATTTAGTATTTTGATGTATCACATTTAGTACAAGAAGCCAGTTGTTGAGGTCAATGGTCATTTCAGGACAGTCTGTGTCATTGTGAATTATTGTTTGTCACATCACACTGCTTTTCACTGTATTACTAAGATCAAAATGACATCTAATGATCACCGTTTTATCTTTGTAACCATAACTTTGAAACAGCTTTGAACAATGAAAGGATCTAATTGAAATGGAGTTATATTGTGAGAATTACCGTTTACACACAGTCTCCATATAAATTACAAAGCCACTATCGTTTATGCCAAAGAATCTACGATATGACGAATAGCAGCAACCAATCAAAGCATTGGCTTCATATGATTTGCTTTAAACAAGAAGATATTCATTGTATGTGTGGCTAAATGTGTAAGACTGCATTGACTCCTTACATAAGTGCTCATTCTGGACACTCAAAGAGTAAACTTAAGAAATAAGAGATCTGCCAAGCAAGATGATATACCAAATTGGAATTGGTCTAAAGTCCGAGTGCAGAAAACTGGACTCGCGTACTATACACGTGTGGGTATTACACATTTCCTTGTGGGTATACTGTACGGGTGGGATCTACATTAAATACGTGTTTGTTGCCACATTGTTCAGTTCAGTGGTGTTGTTATTGTTTGTTGTGTAGGGCAATCAATCTTGTAAAGCTTTATACAACAGACACATCACTACCTGTGATTCATTGATTAACGGTAAACTGTAACCTTGGGTGCTTTTTTGTTTTTTAAATTATGTGATGCAACTTACCCTGCAGGTAGAAACAATTAAACACAAGAACACTGTGATACAACAAATTTGAACACATTGTTAGTAACAGATGATGAAGCCACAAATGAAAGTATGAGTTATTGTATAAGAATTCAAAATAATAACAATTTTGGAAGCTAGGAAAGTTTTAATGAAAATGGTTACACATCTCTAAAAGAGTAATGGCGTTCCGTTATAACAATTCCTCATTCATATAAACACTTAATAGACATGCCGTTTTACCTGCAACTTTAAACCAGGGAGTTGAAAAAAATATTCATCTGTTTGCACAAATCGTAGATATAACCCTCAGTGTCAACGTGTAAATTGTGTAAACAAGAGTACAACGACACAGGATTCGGTATTTGAGCAGGTTTCCAATAACATGTTTTCGTACTTTTTGGAATAATATCTTTCTTTCTTTCTTTAAAAAAAAAAACGCAACTTCTCAAAAGAACCAAAATTCTTCCAATCCTTTGTATAGATGATTGAAATTTGAATACAGTATACTGTTTACGTTTATGCGCAGTGGTGTATGCAGTAGAACCTACCAAAATAGTACAGCACTATGGCGGGCAATCAGTCTCAAATTGTGGGGAATCGACTTATACCGATTTAAATCGACATATACCAATTTCCTTCGACATATACTAGTTTCCAGCAGCTTAAATTGACTTCTACCGATTTAAATCGACATATACCAGTTTAATTCTACATATAATCGATCTAAATCGACATATACCAGTTTAATTCGACATATCATCGATCTAAATCGACATATACAATTTAAATCGATGATAAGTAAAATAAATCGGTATATGTCAATTTAAATCGACATATACCAGTTTAAATCGATGATATGTCGAATTAAATCGGTATATGTCAATTTAAATCGACATATACCAATTTAAATCGACATATACCAATTTAATTCGACTTATACCAGTTTAATCGACATATTTAAATCGACATATACCAATTTAAAACGATGATATGTAAAATAAATCGGTATATGTCAATTTAAATCGACATCTACTAGTTTAAATCGATGATATGTCGAATTAAATCGGTAGAAGTCAATTGCCTTGGACTTAAACCAGTTTCTAGCAACTCAATTTGACATATACCAATTTAAATCGACATATCATCGATGTAGCTCATTAACATATTCCAAATTCCAATTTTGGTGATGATTGACATGTGAAGATACATCACGTGCAGTCACCTGACAAGGCGGGCGAATAATTAAATAGTTCCAAATTTACCAAGCTAGCAAGGGTGTTCATCATGATTATGTCAATGGTAATCAGGGGCGTATCAAGGATTTTTTAACCCGGGGGGGGGGCGCGAATTACTATCTCAGCGGAGCGCCACCGCAGCGTACAAGATAATTTCTGGTTTTGATACCCCCCCCCCCCAGATCACCGGAAATGGCACTTCTCGGGCTTGAAATGACCAACCAGATGTACACTTCTGCCTGAGAACCAAGAATTTCCCAATAGTTTTCTTCATCCATAACCGTTTTGAAGATGTCACCAGTCACACATCATGTTCGACCTTACCGCATCTCCTGTGGATCATTGCTTTTTGTAGGTGATTCTACGTCGCGGCCCACAATACCCGTAAGCCCCACTTTTCAAGGTTTTAAGCCCATTATTTGTTCAGAATTTGAAAATTCACAAATTCTCGTGAATAAATTCACTTCAAAACATACCCATAATGTTGCACAAACTTTCATCTGTGGACAACCAATACAGGAAAACCTTCAACCCCTAACAGACCGGTCAAAATTGCAAGGAGGGAATAATGATGAAGAATGGTGGTCAGGGAATTTTCGAAAATTCAGACACAGTTAATTTATTGGTGTACATCTATTAAAACCTCTTATAACGGCTACTAATAAACTTCGTTGAAGGAAATGAAAAAATACCAGATATTTCCGAAACCGAACACTACACATATCTACAGTTGGAGGCTGTTCATCCCGGAGCGCCATTTTCATGCTCACTGATATGATGTGATATCTGCTGTTTGCTTTAAAATTTCGAATAGTTGAAAGGAGACTGAAATAAGTAACTATTATCTGTTTATAGTGTAATGCTCCACCCGGGTGTAACGATGAGCCTGGCGGGCTCCTGGCCCAAAGGGGCCCCTATCAGGAGGTCTAAGCAAGGGCGTCCTCAGAAATGTCTACAAGGGGGGGGGGGGGAGTCAGTAGGTCATAAAGGTGTAACACACTACTTGATACTATCTAAGCGGAGCGCCACCATCGGTTGGCGCGGAGCGAACAACGATTTCTTTGCCAAAAAATACTCCTAGATCGTCGGAAAAGACACTTCCCGTTCAAGTTGCATTTACACATCGGTTATTTTGAGATCTCATGTCTTAGGATTTTGACTTTCAATAATTTCAGTAATGCATTATGGGTCCGTATGCAATGAACATAACTAGAGAACTGTCGGTTGGGGGAAATCATTGAAATGTCAAATGCTTAACTTTTTTTTTAATTTGTGATTTTCCAGGGGGAGTGGACAAGTGCCCCTCTATACTGTATGGAGTAAAATGGAGACTACTGTACAAATACAGTAATCAAACCTTAGCATAAACCTAATTTCGGCTGAAACTTTGTCTCCATCTAAGCCTAATTTCCCGTGCTTATTTACTTACCAGATACACCGAAGGCATCTTTATTCTTACCTTTTATATTATATTTATATGCAAGCCCTGCCTTCTTTTTCAAATGAACGCAGTTTCAAGTCTGTTGGGTGGTGGGTTATTGTTTTAGAATATTTCAAAAAATCATATGTCCCGATGTTGTACTCAGTACAACATTGGCTGGAATTGGGTTTTAAATAATATACTTCGTTTTCGATTATAATAATAAATAACATAACTAGCTCGACACAGACATTAATACCCAATGAGCCCATGATCATGATGTCCGTATTCCGTATCACGTGAAAATATGTATATTGTCTTGTTCAGTCTTTGCATGAGTTTTTCTTTCCCAGTAAAACGGGCCCTCCCTATCCAAAGAGGTATACCCTTTTTCTGTGCTTCAGTATAGCGGGGCCCCCTTTTGGTCGGGGCCACCTGGTTAGCACGGTCTGAGCCCATAGGAGTTAGGCTAATTTGCCCCACATTCTTTTCATTTCGAAAGACGCACAGTTTCAAGTTCATTACACACTGAAGGCTTCGATTCTTTATCTGCCTTCAGTTAAGGGAAGATCTTAGGATTTTCATCCCTATCGCTAGATATTGCTAGATATCCATACAGTACAGTGCCCTTGGGATTTCTTGGATTTTTCGGGGCCTGATCTTGGGAAATTGCAAAGTCGGAAGTGGTCACACTCTATGTAGGTCAGTTGCACGACCTCTAGACGTCACTAATATACCCGATCACTTGTTATCGATGAAGTGGGGTGTTGTCGGATTTTGTCAAGGTCTTGGTACTACGGGCGAAGGTCATTAATTAAGTTTCGTAACTCATCGGGAAGCGATTAGAGGGGTGGGCGTATGTTTGTGGGCGCGCGTTTTCATGCAGATGGGAACAATCTCAAGAAGTGATGGGTTCGTCATGTTCCCCGACGACTCGGTCGAGTTCGAGACCAGCCACAGTTGGTTTCATAGCACAATTGTACAATTTAAGGCGTCCATACACACACACTCTCGTTATCATATATAGTACCGGTATATATAAAGATATCTACATTAGTGAGAGAGGAAAAATGGAAACGTCAAAATTGGAGTTGGTCGGTGTAAGGGGAAGGGTGAGGCGCACAACCCCTCCGTAATCCTCGATTCGTCACTGGCTACCCTGTGTATATGATAGTGATCAGTGCTGTAATTATGACTGTTCCTCTTCTCTTCCCGGTATCTTGGCGTTTATCTTCTACTCCCTCCTTTTCTCCTTTTTCTCTCTTTCTTCTTTTTCTTTTCCCTTCCTTCCTCTCCTTCCTCCTCTTTTATTCTCCCTCTTTTTTCCCTTTTTTCTTCTCTTTTTTTTTCTCTCCTCATTTTCTTACCCGGGGGGCGCGCGCCCCCAACGCCCCCCTGGATACGCGCCTGTATATCTATGTATGTATTCATACACATATATATATATTTTGTTTTTTCTTTTCTTTTCTTTTCTTTCTTCAGGGAGTCTTCCACATTGTTAAGCTTTTAAGCTTTATGGAAGACTTCCTCCACTTTGTACTTTTGTGGCAAACAAATAAATAAATAAATACGCAGTATCGTATTGTGCGTGGAGTGCTTACAGTATTAGCAAGAACTTTTCAGTTGTTCATGGTGTTGTTTGGGGGGGGGGCGGACAACACACCAGGGGGGTGTGGTCATGTAGGTACCTACAAAGTGAGGGCGCCTGTGAGCGCCGTGAGAGGCTTAAATAAGTTGGCTAGGCAGCTAGGCCTCTGAAACTGCAAATATGCATACAGAGACAAAATGAAACTTTAAGTGTCAAAGTCCAGTCATGTATAGGTATCGTTCACTTGTCAAGTAATGCCAATATTGCAGCGCACACGCCGCACTACAATAATTACACGTGGTAGCCTTAACAGAAAAATGAATCATGCCGAGTACAGGCTGTAGGCGAATGGTGCTTAGCCTGGTAGGACCAGGTAGCACAGGCATAAATGTTACCTTCTTAAAAGCAATTAGAAATTACCAAAACAAACGAAAAAAGCGACATAACACAGATTCAGGTAACCATAGTAACAATGTATAAAGTCTTATCATTTTACGAGTTAGACATGTCAGCTAATTCAACATGCAGTCGTACGAATACAATGTACGGATTGCAAAGCCATTTAAGGTCATTTGTACGAAAATTCACGGCTCGCCGCTAGTACTAGAATAAATTGCTCCCTAGCAACCAATAAGGTAGTGCCTTCAAATAGCAATAGATTTATCTGAATAAAGAAGGACAACTTTTTGAGGCACGTTGATGGATCTAGGAAATGAGTTTGCCTCTCCATTATGAGGAGAACATTTCTGAACATTTCTGAACCTACACATGAAAGGAGTGTAAGATTAGAGCAATGGGAGGACTGTTTCTATTGAAAGTTGCCTTCCATGATCACACTCATGGGCGGCGATCCGTACTTCCGAGTGGGGGGGATATGACCTTGTTGACTATCTAAGCGTAGCGCCACCATCGGTTGGCGCGAAGCGTACAAGAAAATTTTGGGATTTACAAACCCTCTAGATGGCCGGAAACGGCACTTCTCGAGGTTTCCAAGCGGCATATACCCAACTTTAAAATAGGGATATCATGTCCGAAATATCTCATAATCAGGATCCAAAATACTTTTTTTTTTTTTTTTAATTTCGGGTGTTATTTTGGGAAAATTGCCCCTGTCAATCTTGTTTCAGGCGCTACGTTAGAATGTTCGAGAGCCCTTTTATATTATTCGATGAAGAAAATGGCCTCATGCAGGCTATTATAGGCCTATACACATGCAATACACAATTACACATAGTTACATTCCTAGGTACCGATTGCTAGGGCATCCAGGTGAAACGTGTATTAAGCATTACCCTGGTAACATGCTGTTCGAGGGAACATGTACGTGTGTAGGCCTACTATAGGGCCTATATCAGGGTTGTACAACCTACGGCCCGCGGGCCACAGTCCGGCCCGCCGCAGGGTTGCGTCCGGCCCGCCAGAGATGCTTGTACGGTGCGAAATTTTAGTGAGCAGATTTATTGATAACAATTTGAAGCTATATAATCAATCATTCGAACATTCTGGGTCCAAAAAACTGCATACAGGTCAGTTTGTGTGACACTCTCAGCGGAGGGGGGGGGGCGGCTGGACTTTATTCATCTGTTTTATCAGGAAGGAAAATAAATCAGTGCGAAAAATCGAGCGTAGGGTTCATGCGGCCCCTCCTTCATCATAATCATTCCATGTGGCCCTCCTCTGCAAAAGGTTGGACAACCCTGGCCTATATGAATACTATGAGGGTGCATATATGTACTATATCAATACCGTGGGTGCAATAATACCTTTTGTTGTTATGGGCCAATGAAGCCTACAGTCAACTATTCTTGCTTTATAAAGACGCTTTATTTGAAAAGATCGCACTGCGTTTATGGTAGGCGAGAAATGAGCTAAAAAAGAGCCGTACATTCACGATGATGCATAAATGTAGGCATGAAAATATTCTTATCCCTGGCATTTGGTGGGGGGGATATGGTGTATTACATCCCCTCCACCCATTTTCATGGGGGGGATATATCCCCCCCTTCCCCCCCAGGATCGCCGCCCATGATCACACTGGGGTAGTTGGATGGCTAATACACCACTGTCGAGAAGAACCCAACCCCGGAACTATGTTCAGATCCTATAAAAGTTATGTGTAAAGGATATCTTTGACAGTTCCGGTTTATTTATGTTTTCAAACCATTCAGCTCTAAATCTCTAAAGTGCTCATTTAAGGCTATATGAATTATGACGTCTGTTCCTGACAGCAGGCCTATAACTTTAATGTTAATCCATTTGTTTCATAAATTCAAATTCAACCAAAACATGTTCTTTTTACATTCCTATATGAACAGCAGAGCACTATAATCATCCGTTCAAAGATTAGCAATTTACAATTTACAAAAACAGACTCAGCAGAATATATATTGGTAGAGGTCTGCTTATGATCAGAGTTTAATATTTATTGTCGGAAAACAATAGTATATCAGATATACATTCTATCGAATAATACGGTGAACGAATCATTGAAATGTTCTTTCTTACTGTCTATGAACGGCATGCACTCTTTTCCAACTTCATCACAAACAAGTTTTTGGTATATCCCTTTCTTCTCAGCAATGTCTAGACTCTTCTGCGATATATCCACAGCAGAAACGTTGGTAAAGCCAGCATCTTTCAACTAAAAACGTGGAAAACATACTTGAACAAGTAGGGAATTCATGTAGATGCAGATCTCATCGCAAACTTTACAAATGACTGCAGGTTACTATGACGACACCACTCCGACTCACCAAGTTCGAAGTATACATGCGCCTTGAGTATTACCATCCTCATGACCTTTGACATTTTATGTTAAAAGGCGCTAAACATTCCTTCAAAGTTCAAACGATTCGTGCAAAAGTCATTATTTTCATGTGGCAGCTATTTCTGTCGTTGTTTATAATGTTCATATAATAGCCAAAAAACGGGTGTTTACAGCAAGTTTGTTAAGTATTCAACTTTAGCCCTGGAATATGCTTTTAGAATTCAACTTGAAAGAAGCTAGCCTGACATTTCGGTCACGTGCACAAGTCAGACATTGAACCGGCTATGATCAAGTGACCTTTGGAGTGTTGTATCAATAAAAGCACTGTAGACATGTATAGTCGGATAGTATATATGGCTTTCTGACATTTTATTATATTGGTGTGTGCACAATGGCCAACAACAAGAGACCTTTGGCGTTATACATAAGTGACTGCACAGCAAACATGCGGAGATTGATATTCTACATACTTGTTGGATTTAGGCCAGTTTGGTATATGCGTGATGCCACCCTCCCAAAAGATACCAGGGAGAAACCCCATCTAGCGGTTTCTTGCTTGTAAATACATTACATATTCAGCAGAGGGGTATAGTTTGAAAGCTATAACCCTAGCTGAAGTTCATACTGCAGATGGAGAGCAGTAACAATCTAAAGTGACTCAGCCTTTACATCAGGGTTTCCCTAACTTTATTTCCCCCCCCCCCCCCACACACACACACACACGAACCCCCTGTGGATGTCAGAGTAGTCCACGAACCCTCTGGGATGGACTCACGCACCCCCTGGGGTTCATGCACCCCAGTTAGGGAACCCCTGACTTACAAGGTTTGATGACTGGGAATCCTGTGTGATAATACCACAACGATGACAGAAAGAAAGAGGGACATGGTTTGTTGTTGGTAATTTATATTGCATGCTCACTATCACACACAAAACAATTAAATTTGCATTTGTAATCGTTAGCCTGATGAGATCCATTTGAGATTTTGACATTTGGACCTCTGCTGACCCCAAATGACCTTTGACCAGTCCACCCAAAATGATAGGGTTCTTGTAATCATTATAACTATTTGAAAATTACATGCCACATTAGGCCTTTGTGATGTACGGTAACCTATCTTGGAATAACGTGTTAAGAAGGTTCTTGTTTATAAGGCTCTATAAAGAAAACAATAAGGTTCTTGTACTCATTATAGGGCGGCCACATGCAAAATATGAAAGCCAATAAAGTTCCCTCTCTTGTTATATTGTGTTTACAAGGATTTCAAGTTTTGACCCCTGGTGACGTTAAATGAACTCTGACCTACACCAACTTGTGGAAAAGCTTAACACTACATACGTCTATCCTACCATGCAAATGTGAGCTCCTTTGATGTTCATGTTCTGGATATACAACGTTTTGAGAGTTTCATATGTTGCCTTCTGCTGACCCCAAATTACCTTTGACCTCCACCCAAAACAATCAGGTTCTGGTACTAATTATGGGGAAGCCACATGCCACATATGAGAACTGCAGAGGTTACCTATATTGAGATATCGTTTTAACACATATTCATAGTGTGGGAAGCCGTACATGTTGATGAACTTGTGCACACCAAAATGAAGAGGATTATCTTTTGAGCATGCTAACATGTAAAGGTAGGTACCAGAAATCAGTTATCATGTTGACAAAGTCCATTTAGTGACATAGTTTAGAAACATATACATTCATGAATATTCATGAGGTCAACTTTTATGATCTCATGAACATGTATACTTACTGCGTAGTTACATCACCATACCAAGTATGCCATTTTAAGACTTTTTTGCTAAGGCCCGCCCATACATCATAATATTCGTGAGATGGGAGCCTAAAACGATAGGGCACATCTACACATCATGAAACATCAACCTTACATTGACCCATCTTGTGGTGATGACATACCATGCTTAAAAGCTATAGCCGTCACAGCACTCTCACATACACATACACACAATACTATGACCAGGAAGTTGATAACGGAGTCACACTGCATGGAGTTGATTGCTACAGATCCTTCTCCGACCAAATGTTTTAACATTATTAAAACTGTATAGCTCACCGCTTCTCCGACTAAACCAGTCCCACATCCACAGTCCAGTACTTTTATATCTTTACTGTCGCTGAATTCAGCCAAGATAGAAGCCACTTTGAGTGGTCCTCGGTAGTTAAGTTTTTCGAGGTCCTGCAAAGATTTCATATATATATGTCATATTTTGTATCGCAATTAAGCGTGAGAATCATAATCGGGTCATCAGAATATTATCTTTGTGTGGTTGAAATGCTTGTGATAAGCAAACTTCACGAAACACTGGCAAACTGGAATGAAATCTATTTGTAACCTTAGGCAGAATTTCTACCTTGATAATTTGATAGTCCAAGAGAAACGTTGTTTGGTTGCTATAGTATATATTCTTTGAAGTCTCCACCATATTCACTTTTAAAATTTGACAAATCTCTGGAAATCTCATGTAAGGCTAAAATGATGGTGTTGACGTCTGCTCCTCATTACAAGCCAAGTTTAAATGTTTATGTTGTCTTACAAACTTTAGTATCTCAACGACAACTGTTCATATAAACGACAGAACAGCATTTGTAAACATTTGTAAACATTCCATGTGACGGGATTTATATAATATTCTATAACATGAGTCATTCAGTCTTCAACATGAAATGTTTCGAAAAAGAGGAAATTCTGTGGAGATTGCAGAAAACTGAATCTTCCAATTTGAAGTTCCAATCGGTTGATATGGTGATGAGGTGTCAAATTCTTTTATATAGATCACATCATATTTTCCTCGAGTATGTTACTAGTATGGAAAGTACAGTTTCTTAATAACGTTTCGGTCTTTCGAATTTTAATTGTGGAAACCAAGAGAGATTATGCCAAAAACAAGACACCAGTTTGTTAAATCTATGCATCTGACATGGAAAATGAAAACAATGGTTAGATTACCAAATGGGGTTCAGCGGCATTATCGTTGCAATTTCTGTTAAAGTCTCAATACGTGTTTGCTGATGACTTTCGCAAAAGAAACTTCCGAAACAGATTCAATGTTACTTATTTTAATGCACTCCGACCAGGTGGGTTTCATGGAGGAAAGCTGTCGCAATCGAGGGAAAGAAATTTATTTTCTGTTGCGACCGCCCATATCAACATGTTCGTTACACAAATGTCACCATATATATATACTCGTATCGTATTTTTGACCCAATTTCACGGAGGAAACGTCTGAAAACACCTGTTTATACCTTGCAATGAAAGGAACTAAAACAAAATTTCGCAAGCTACGTCGGTAAAGCCGAAAGAAATATACTATTCAAGAGAATGACCTAACATTTGCTAGGCTCATAATTTTTATTGAGTTATCTGTCGTCACACATTTTGAGCTGAATAAATTTCGCCAGGTTTATTAGCGAGTCCGTAGAGTCCACAATGTACAATCAGAATTTGCAAGCCCCGCCCAACAGAACACGCGCCAATCAAATCTCTATGTTTCATTTACGACCGTTAGGCCTATGACTACTTTCACTTTCGTGGCTAGCAGTTGTTTTCAGACGTTCCCTCCGTGAAATTGGGTCAAACAGACAAGTGGACGATACAAGTATTTACAGGTTATATTTGTGTAATGAACATGCTGATATGGACGGTCGCTGTGATTTTACGGTAACTCGTTCGCTCATTAGGGCAACAGAAAATAAATTTCTTTCTTTCGAGTGCGACAGCGTTTCCCCATTAAACCCACCTGGTCAGAGTGCATTGGAATAAGAAACATTCAATCTGCTCCGGAAGTTTTTTTCCGAAATTCATCAGCAAACACGTATTGAGATTTTAATGAACAAACTATTTATATTGGAATAGTCATAATTAAAGATCTTGAAATAAGTGTGAATACAATATTCTCAAATCTCTGCTTTTATACCTCACCTTATCATATGATGTTGTCCAGTCGTCATATAATTGAGCTACTTTTTGGCCCTGATTATCTTGGTCTTGCTTGATTATTCCAGAAATAGAGTCAAGATAGTTTGATTTCTGAACCTCTCCATTAGTACTGTTCGCCGCCATGATGTATTAATGACAAAGACACGTGTATCTCTGTGTATGCTTTAGTGCAAAGTGATTACCTGTTGTATTTAACTCTTGTTTGACCCTGATGTTAATGACGAACGCGAATATTGTGTGACCATGGCAGGGAGTTAGTGTTATTATAAGAGTAGCAGCTCCCTGGTAATATAGTGACAATCAAATGACAACTCGACAATCAGTTACAGTTGTTTGTCTCCCGGGGTTCTGGTGGACATAGCACCTCGGATTGATTAACCCGGCCTGACCCCAGCACTTTGTATCTAGATCACGATTATTGAAGGCCACCAAGGACATAATTCGCGTTACACTTTAATTCGATGAAATGTTATTCAATCTGGGGGCATTTTATATGTCTGCATTAATTCTATACAGACAATAAACCCATTATATGCGGACATATATTCGATTATAACGAATTTAAAGAATTGTTTGGTAGCCCATACAAGTTATTGAACTGTGGTTTGAGTGTGAGAGTGTATTATGTACAATGCTATTTACGTACGAACTAGGCATGGTAAGCGGCGCAGTATACATACGTTCGCGATGTGCACGTAATATAGGATAGGCAATCACCTGTGCGTGTACATGCGAGGGTGTATTTGTTGCGGAAATGGGAGTGCTAACTTCAAGTCGTTCGTTTTGCCTATTTGTCCGCATTACGTCCTTCACCAAATTCGAACAAACGGTGCTTTAGGTGAGAAACTGGGCAATTTTATAAGAAGAAAATGCGAATGGGACATTTTTCACATGGTTAGAAAGAAAAATATAAGAACTATGAGGAAAATGTAGCAAAATCTTCCACCAGACAATTCCTTAATTCCAGTGGCGTAGGAAGGTACTTTTGAGTGGGGGGCTGAAGACTGATGGCCGGCCTGGGGGAGGGATCTAAGGGGAGGGGGTGTCCCCCTCCCCTTTGGAATTTTTTGCATTTCCAGGTGGCCTCAGATGCAATTTGGTGCAATATAGCACACTTCAACACCCACTCCATTTTGTAAACTTAATTTTGTATTTTCACCTGGCCTTAGATGCAATTTGGTGCTCCAAATGAGATTTTTTTTCTCATTTGGAAATGAAAAAGGGGTTTTCTGACTTGCGGAGCGGGGGGGGGGGGGGGAATGATACTTCCGCCCCTCCACATTTTTCACTGGGGGGCTGGCGCCCCCAGCCCCCCCGGTTCCTACGAACTTGCTTAATTCTATTTAAAGGGAGTGAAGACTCGCGCACAAAGAAAAGTCTGATGCCGGTAATCTGACCTAGTTTCGAATGAGGTGTAACAGAAGTGTAAGACACCGCCATCGATCCAAGAAAATACACACACAGCTTGCTACCGTCGGTAATTAGACACTAGTGCACAGTCAATACATGCAGATACGGTCAATACCCACAACACAGTGTACATAGCAGCGATGGACATCTCAGGTCTAGATAAAAGATAACCAGGTATTACGTTTCATTACTGTCTGCATTTTGTAGCGACCAGAAAAAAACTTCACTTTCAGGGAACGGAAAGTTAACTTTTTTTGAGGGCGGCACGCGGTTGGGGCGAGTCTTCAGTGTCTTTAACGTATACTTTAAATCGAATATATGCGGACATTAAATCGAATATATACTGGCAGATATTGAATATATGCCGATATATATTCCATTAAATCGATTAAATGTTGACATTAATTTGATTTCATGTAGACATTAAATCTTATCCAATCAATGCGCAGTTTATATGTTAGCAGCTCTATTAATGAGGACATTTATGGTAAGCCACAGTAGACATAATTCGCGAAGGAATGCGGACAATATAAGTCGATTTAATGTACACATGAATACTATCCAATCAGTGAGCAGTTAGAAAATATATAAGAAATATTTTACAGTAAATGAATTACCGTACAAGGTACAGAAAAAATAATTTGTTAAAAAGGAACTTATTATTGGTCACTTGGTATGTTGATGACACTTGGTGAAAACTACCATCAATGTGCTAGTTTCGTACTTATTCCCTTATCTGTGTCTGTGCTTCAGCGTGAGTTCTGATATCACAACAATACATAGGCCAGTGGCGGAGCGTCCATACAGTCAGAGGGGCGTATGCCCCCCCCCCTCCCTGACGGACTCAAATGGACTGCTGGCGCCTCTTCCAGTTTTTTACCACTTTTTACTTATTCGCGATTATGGACTTTTTTATTGCGCTCTCAAATACCTATTGACATTTTTCACATTTTGTTGGTGTAATTTTCTGACACCTATTTATTCTTCGTTTATCTGAAAATTAACAAGGTCCGGAAAGGGACATTTCCGGCGATCTAGGGAGTATTTTCACTCAAAAAAATTCTGTATGCTCCGCGCCAACCTGTGGTGGCGCTCTTAGATAGTGTCGCAAGCGCCCCTACAGACCATTCCACCCCCCCCCCGACCAATACCCCTAGCTCCGCCACTGACATAGGCAGCACATTTGTCCACAAACTAATGACTTTAAATGTAATGGAGAATGTGAGCTTACATTTGTGCTGTAATTGTGTACGGGTGCCAATGATACCTGTAGTACTTGTACATGACTTCTTACATATACTACAGGGGAAGAAATGGGATGAGATAATATACCATTTGAGTCTTACACAGAGGGTTAATGTTCCCACAAGGGTAACTGAAAATACGTCTTCTATTATGGACCATATTTACACAACGAACGTTAAGAATATTTCAAATATCGAAGTATCGTGTATAGGACGAAATGGTCACTATCCAGTATATTGTGAGTGGCATTTTTAGAACAAATAATGTAACCATCATCAGCCAGACCTGTGGTATTCGTGGGACCTATTACCTCGTGGTCTACAGGGGTTATCAGACCTATATACTACCTTTGACCTCTCCAATGTCATCGACTGAACAAAAGCTGTGTGTCCGTGACATTGCTACACCATGGGTATGCCCCTTATATCAAAACATTTTAACAGCATCCATCAATTCACCATCAGATTAAGAGGTTTTTGTGATTCACAGTGAGCTGCTTAGATACCAAACGCATCGATTCCTAAAAGTCGCCACCTCAATAAACGGCACAGGTCTCAAGACCATTTGTGTGTATTGGAATAGTCATGGAGGTAAAACATGGAGCTCCATGTTTTAAACTCCATGGAATAGTTGACCATTGTGTAGTGAGTGATACGCGGTCGGAACAACTACATAATTACATAATCCTTAGCTTGCCTGTTTCAGCACCTAAACAGAAGCGATTATGACATTGGTACTAACTAGACCGGGAGGCCAGAGGGGGTCAGCCGATCTGAAAATTTAACCAATATTCATGTATATAGCAATGGTTTATGTACATGCCCATATACGGAAATGGACGTCGGATGGGCACATTCTGGTGGGTGTGGCCAGGTGGGTCACAGGAAAGGGTCCCCAAATATGAGCTAGATCAGCTCATGGGTTAAACTGATGAAACCGACTAGAAAATGTTCTTCATAGCCCCAGGTATCATGAATAGCCACTGTCATACATTTTCAGTGCTATAGCTCGCCAGGCTCTGCGGAATGCAACCACCCCGCCCGCGATATTTTTTCCCAAACTGAACTGGCACTGAAATTATTTTCTCGATTCTGATTGGCTCTCAGCGAGCACGTGATATACTTTAGTATTCAACATGGATCCCTCCATACTCTGTCAATATCAGTATGATCAACACGAAAAAATACAAGATATTCACATTAGCAACTTTCCAGAACTTTCAGTGGTAGGTATATATGAACGAAAGTACATAGTGTTCTTAACACAATGAAGCAACTATTCCCAACTACTGGGCCCATTATAGGCAGTACTCGATGCTCTACACAACACATGTAATGTAGCCTATTGTACAACAAAATAAAATAAAACTGTTAGCAAACTGCTTATCGACTAGAGAGCCTGTGCCAGGCGCGTAGCCAGGGGGGTGGGGGGCGAAGGGGGCAAACCCCCCTCCCCCTTGACAATATTTTATATATTTTTGTTAATGTTTTTATGATATCGCTAGTATTTTCAAAAGAGAAAATGCTAAGATGCAACTTACAAGGCCTGGGAAGTGCCATTTCCAGCGACCTGGGAGGCATTTTCAGCCAAAATTGTCTTGTACGCTTCGCGCCAACACATGGTGGCGCTACGCTTAGATAGTTTGCAGTGCCGAATCTACAGTTTCGCCCCTCTCTTGGCAAATTCCTGGCTACGCGCCTGGCCTGTGTAGGAGAATGTGTAAAAGTAAGATGGCCTGACTTTGGATCTTCTTCAAAGGCTTGTGTTGTATAGTATACAGCACAATAAAACACAGTGCATTTGTTATTGTATGCATGTAGCCGATGTACATATGTACGAGGTGTTTGTGTACACTCGGAGTTGCGATACTTTTAGTTTAATAATCATATATTCAAAATGTATTCAGTCAATGAATCATGATAGGCCTAGTCAAATATGCAGTGGCCATAAAGACGGCGAGCGAGTGTGTGCCAGCCAGTGAGTGTACACAAAAAAAGGCATTTGACGATATGTCTGTCTCTTTTTACTTGTTAACTAATTGTATATATCCTGATAACCTATACGTACGGAAACCTATTGGCTCGCATGAGAGCCAATCAAAATCGAGGGAATTAATTTCAGTGTCAGTTCAGTTTGGGAAAAAAATATTCGGACCCCGCCCCCCCCCCCCAAAAAAAAAAAACCCAACTATGAGCTAGATCAGCTCATGACTTAACCGTATGGAACCTACTGGAAAATGTTTGGCATAATCGCAGGTACCATGCAGGACCACTGCCAGACATTTCAGACGTGGGAATGCCCGCCAGACAGTCCAGAATGCTCCCACCCTCAAGACTAAGCTATATATATCAGCTCATGAATGCATTGTACAGTTCAGTTTTGTAGGTTGAACATTCCTGTGTAAATGGAATAATTATACTGATATATCGATATTCACATAAAAAAGAGTATACTGCATTCATGTTGTTTTTAAAAGTGCCAGCGATTTCGCAACTAGTACTTCGTTTTCTCAATTACCTATCCAACAAATGATATACATCTAAGAGGAAGAGCTGAGATTACACATGTATCAAACTAAAACTCCACCAAACAACCATCAACTCCGATACCGAAGCGATCGCAGGCGTGCATGGAGCGAAGCCCCGGAATGTCCGAGATTTTACAGCTTTTGGAAGTAGCCAAACCACTTGAAATTCACACTGTTTCTTTTATAGCATAAATATTCGAATATTTTGCAATGACTTATACATGCTTGTTAGTATAAGGCTACAGTATAAAGAATTACAAACAATGAAAAGAAATGTATTTATCTATTATCATTTGAATCAAGTCAAAGTTCAGTAATTATGCATAACTGCAGTATTATTTTGTTATTTTGCGTTGAAATTGTGACTGCTGCGGTAGGCCAAGTTTATTGACAAAATTTACCAGCCGATACACATAGCTCATATCTAAAAGGCAAACTTGGACCATTTCATATTTAGTATGTAGCTGTGACACTTTAAGTACAAGACGCCTATTGTTTTTGGTGGAGGTCAAAGGTCAGTTGCGGTCACCGGGGTTCAAATTGTGGAAACCTTGTTTTACAATCTACCGTATCTCCCACCGACCAGCTTGTTAGATAACATGTGCGTTACGCCTCATAAGAATAGGAGAGGCTGTTGGCAATTGGAAATTAATTTAAGGGCATCCGTAGATAAGAATCAGAAGTCTCGATCAAATCACCATTGAGTTAAGTGTGTCGGTAACTTATGGAGTTACCATGCACGTCGCTGCACGTTGCCGAGATTGAGTGCTAAAAAAAAATAAAAAAGTTTGGATATATTAACGTTGGGGAAACGACCAGGCGCCGTTTACGTAGGGTCACGGTGTACCACGCTGAGTAAAAGAAGCCTGTTGTCTTTGCAGGTAGAGATCAATCGGTATCCGGAATACATGAAAAGTTTCCATCTCGGTCATCAGCTGCCAATGTGAATATTGTTTGTCATATCTCATTGCTTTTTGTTGTACCACTTAGAATGTTGTATGCTGCTCATCCTGGTTATTCCCTACAGCCTAGTGTGTCACATTCATATAAAAGTATTCATGTAGCATCATCGAAACCACACTGCAGTTTTGCTGTCTGGTTTTCACACCAGTGCTGTTCGAACTTCCACTTCGTTGCGTGGAAGTCTTGTGAACAGTTTTACACACCAGAAAAATTCCACTTCATGACCGGTTACGTCCTTTAGGGACCGATCAGGCAGGCGAAGGTAGGAATCAAACCCCGGACCTTTGTGTCACAGACCGAAGTCCGTACCACTCGACCACAGTGATTTTACTGGTATATAAATGCTATAAAAAGTGGTAATTCTGTGTAAATTGTCCGATTCAAAGCACCTAATTGTACAATCATAACACTTGGGTAACACGTCCTCATTAACAGTTATACCAAGGAGCTGCTACCCTAACGTTAGAGTAGCAGCTCCCTCCCCCCCCCCCCCCATTGTTATACGAATGTAGTTTATACGCATTCGCACATCACGCTGTACTAGTTGAGCTGCTCTCTCAACACAGGGATACCTGTTCATGAAATGGATCGTTCTACTCCGAAACGTATACACCCCTTGACCCTGAACAATAGGCAAGAAGAGAGGATGGGGAATAAAGGTGCCGACCACAAGTAAGATTACACCCATGAGAATACATAACAACCTCGATCACGCCACATCAACCAAATGCTCATGTATCAGTGTATGACTATAGGCAAGGATTATCACCTAGAACGTTTCGATTTTAAAAGGAAAGTGACGAACTTAAAAACAAGATGTTATTTTCTGCTTTGGTTATCATTTTAGTCGGTAAGTGTTTCTTATTTAAGCGAAATTCTTAGTTTCAAAAGACATGTATCAGTACGGCTCGAATAGTACTGAAGAAAGTGCAACGACTATGATGGCTACCTAGTATCTGTCTTCAATTCAAATATCTCTGTTAGCACGTTCTAAGTCTAATTCAAAAGTTATATCAATCTGTAGTCGTTTCAACAGTAATAAACTTCGTTTAACGTAGTAAGAAATAATGATTGAATACACAGTAATAGGATGCACATCGGAAATATTCTTTAAAACTTTTGCAGGGTAAAATAGTTGCTAGATTCGAAGCAGGCCTATATAATAAATTTAAAGAAAGAAAGAGAGAGTCCACTGTTCCTTCGTTTCGTTTATGTAAAGTTCTTCGAAGATATAAAGACATACTTTAGTTTAGTGTCACGATTTTCTTTGCAGGATTTGTCGATGCAGATGTCAAAGTGTGGAATAAAAATGTGAACTTTTACAATCAAGAAAATTGGGATAAAGGAAGAAAGCCATGTCCGTCCGATAAATTACTGATCAAAGAGAAGGTAGGAGTTAAGTAACTGGCATAATACCATGCAGCTCATTTGGTGTTGAGAGAGGAGGGAGGCATCAGATGTTAATGGCAGTAACATATATGGTCCATCAAATCATTAGTTGAACTCAAGATGTTTTAACACTTCAGTTGTCTTATCTACTAGTTTCAGCTAGTTTCCAGCCAAACTATGCAGGCTCTTATTGTTTTATCTTCCCTCTTGCTATTTTAAACAATTGGTACAAGATAATATAAAGTAACCCATACTATGTCATACACTGGGCAATCATTAGAGAGGGTGGAAGGGGAGAGGGTTATCATTAAAGAGGGTGGGAGTGGGGAGGACAGTCATTAGAGAGGGTGGGAGTGGGGAGGACTATCATTAGAGAGGGTGGAAGGGGAGGGCAATTATAAGTTCGGGTGGAATGGGGAGAACAATCTTAAGAGAGGGTGGAAGGGGGAGGGCAATTATTAGATAGAGTGGAAGGGGGTGGGCAATCATTAGAGAAGGTGGAAGGGGCGAGGGCAATCAGGGTGGAAGAACAATCGACAGAGAGGGTGGAAGGGGGAGGATAATCATTAGAGAGAGTGCAAGGGGAGGATATTCATTAAAGAGGGTGGAAGGGGAGGGCAATCGTTAGGGAGGGTGGAAGAGGGGAGGGCAATCATTAAAGAGGGTGGAAGGGGGAGGGCAATCATTAGGGAGGGTGGAATGGGGAGGGCAATCATTACGGATGTTGGAAGGGGGTACAATCATTAGAGAGGGTGAAAGGGGGCAGGGTAAGCATTAGAGAGGGGGAAGGGGAATAGAGTGTAGGGGTAAGCTTAAATGTGCATACGTAGTGTGCATTTGGTAGGCTTACTAGTTTAAGGTTAATGGCTATATCCCGTTTATCAACTAAAGATCATACAAGGGTTCTGCAGTACAGCAACAGGTTCCTCAAAACTAAGGTGTGTTGTACATGTACTACACATGACATGTCAGATTTCACTCTTTCTTCTGAGGATGGGTTGGTCTTGATCATTAGAGGGTGAAGATGAGGTACCACATGTTGTCAGAAAGTAGCATGACCATTGTATCAAATGAATTGCTAACAAACTGACCATCACCCTCGGCCTTTGTTAATAGTTTATTTCATTTTAATATATGAGTTAGATGAATTGGATGAAAGCAAATTTTTATTCTTGTTCTCAGTCCACTTCTATTTTCCTGCAAACCAATGGTACTTTGAAGGAATTGGTGCTGCCTATGGATGGAGAGATAATACTGGGCAGTGATGTAAGAATTGCTTTCTCTGATGATCCTACAACGGACAGTGAATGCAGCCCTGGGCAAGGTACAGATAAGGCAACGAAGCCAGCTCTTTAGTTACACATGTATAAAAACCTATCTAGGTGACAATAATATTGTGCAGGTCGACACAGCAGATACTGTAGGTACAGATCCATGGGGGTGAGGGTGTACACCCCCGCCCCCCCGCTCACCACCTACACCCCTTTCAACCCCTTACTCAAAATTGAAATTTGATTAGTACAACCCTGGGTGTATACCTAAGTTAAGAACTAATCAATAGCCGAAATATATACTTCAAAATGCACCGTTTCATATCTGAAAGTTTTATGGGAGAACAACTGATCAGGACCAGTCTACCTATTTTCTGCAGTGGCAAGTTGGTTATTTGTTATATGGGTTTTAAACTATTATTGCTCGTCCATAATTATGTTATGGTAGCCAAGGAGGGAAAATATAGTGTTCCTGTTCCACAATAGTTAATTATGTTATAGAAAACAAGTCATGTGATAAACTGTAGTATGTATTTTGACCTTTTTGTCACCCTAGTGGTTTTGTATTGGCTCCTTGCCAGCATTGCCAATGTGGCATTTTAAATGCCCAAAAATGATAAATTTGGCTTTTTTTCCCCTTCAAAGCACATTGTCAGATTAAAATAAAAGATCTGGCCAATCAACTTTTTAAGGTTGTTTCTTATGGTCTACCAATTTAAGAGAAATACTAATTTCTCCCAAAGAACATTCATTTCAAGCATTTTCATGTTGTTCTGTCCAAAAGAAGCTTTATTATAGGCCTATGCATTGGTAAACACATTGGAATGTTTTACCATCTTTAACTTCTTAATGGAAGTGATCCCTGTTGCAACAAATTTAGAACTGACACAATTCCTATCAAGGGTCAATTGTCATGAAATAATAGCAAATTAGTATTTGGCATTTTTTCACCAAAGCTGGCTGCGGATTTGGCCGGTTGCATCATACAATAACTGGCAACGCTGTTCCTTGTTAAAGGTTTAAGGAATGCGTTTGGTATTATATGATTGAATGAACAGTATATGAGTGGATCTGACCAATGGTTCAATTGTAAACAATAACCATACAAACTAGAAAGTGTTTTAATAAAAGTTGCATCTTACATGGAAGGCCAAATATGACATTGCAGTATAATTAACTCATCATTCTAGAGTCCAATTATGTCATCTGGTTCTATATAGTTCACTGATTCAGTACATGCTGTACCATAGATTTTCACTTAATCATACATTCGCATCTTCCTTATCTTATCGTTTTGTTGCCTTTTAGATCTTACCTTTGTTCGCAAAAGTACCGAGTCATGGTTTAACCCCAACAATTGGAACAGTAGCGAATTCATTCTAATCGAAAGTGATCGGATCCCATGCGAGTTTGAGGATGTCGTCTTTCCTACCAACAGTCAGTTTTATGTTGGCTTGGATCGAAATATCTTGTTGAATACTCTTAGCATTGATGGAGAGGTAAGGCCGGTCATCAATTGATTTGTAAGTAATCCTATATTATAGTCAATCAAATGTTGCGCTTCTCTAGATTTGTACCTAATTAAAGGAATATTCCAGCAGCTGAAGTTAATCGCTTCATAAAAATGTTCTGCATCCGAAGGTCAAATTCATATCCTCATAGCAGTTTGTATTAATTACCAAGATATTAATTTTTTTAATTTATAAGTAATAATATAAAATGAAATAATATCAGGACTACCAAAATGCTACGTTTTTCTAAAACATTCTAAGCCTTTACAACCAGGGTAGCATTCCAAATGTATCACCTCAAAGATAACTCAACCAGAAGACTGAAGAAGCTATTGAAGAACATTTGCCATTAAGACATGACAGACCACCCGCTGTGATCCACTTCACGGAAGTACCGAGGGTTTAGGCAGTTTAAATTTTATTACATTGAATGAACTATAACTTGAGTTAGAGACCAGATATTGAGACAGGGTTTTCAACTAACAGTTTGGAATATGTTCCATTCCATATACTGTACTGAAAGTGTTAGATTATCTGCCTCTGGAATATCCCAGCCTTTGAGGTTAATTAAAGCAGCTGCATACAGTACCTATATATAGTAACTATAAATAATGGTCACGTAAAGATGCAAGAATTGTGTCAGCTGCTGCTTCACCCAGGTTTCATTTAGTAATTCAACCAAAAGCAGTCTGGAACTTTTAAAAAGGTTTCACTCTTTGATCCTTATTAAAAGTAAACGTAGACAATGGTCAAGTTAATGAACTAACATAACAGTTAGAATTTAGGCTAGCTCTTATTTAGCATGAAATTGATAAAATACTAGCAAAATTTACCAAATTAAATCTTAATGCAAAGTACGGCTGCATGTACTGTACTGTAATATTTGACAATGTTTTGAGCATATCTTTAAGTACTGATCAATTAATCATGGGAAGCCAACTTTTGTCCTGGTGTTAGTTACTAATTTACATCTTATAAATATTAATGAGTTAGCAATTACTTATTTATTTTCCAGTCCATAAATACATACCTGCTCACTCCAGCCCATACCAGAATAGATGATGAATAACAAAATTAATTTCATATTGTCCAAAAATTGAATTAAATTTTTTGTCTGGAAATTAAAAATTATTACAAGTTCAATGTACTGTAGCAGTGTGATTTCATTTTGTCCATCATTTATTATGACTATTTCTGTATATTCATCAGCCATGCATACTGTAATAGTTTGCCTTACTCTACATTTTTTGCATCTTTGTTTTACTTAGACAAATGTATCCAATTCATTCGTTTTTATTTTGCATAAAATTGTATTCATAATAATTTTCTGTATATAGGCTACCAAATTGTTGGCCTGACTTTCAGGTTGTATGTTGATGATAATTTGCCAGTCATTAACTGTACCTGTGAGTTATGTCTTCCTTTACTCATATCTTTTGTCAAAGGTTTTAAGTAGCACATCCCAGGCCACCACTTATTTGCAGTCAAAGCAAGGGCAGCGGCAGTTTGACGTAGGAAGTAATACAGGCCTAATTAGTCTCTCTGGAATAGGTTGTGGTGAAACAACTGGTTGTAAATGTGGTAACAACAGGGAGGAGGTAAGAAAAACAAATTAATTTGTCGTTTCTTTTCTTATTTCTATTATTGTTATCAATGTATTTGTTAACCATTGCAATAATTATTGTTTGCATGCATGTGTTTTCGTTGTCCCTGATTTCTGGCGACAGTCCCCGGATTGCATGGACCTCCCTGGATTAAAATGTCCCCCGTCATTGTGTCCTAGATTTCATGTGCAGCTGTCATGACTGATCATTCCCAAATTTGTTAAGAGGCCCAGGATAATTATATTTGAAAACTTTCTGGAGAATGACAGAATATTATTACAGAAACTGGCAACACCAAAACACTGAGAGATCCTCAAAATTCCATGCCTCCTTTAAACTATCTTGTAGGTACTAACCCTTGCTCTTAACATGAATGTCATATTATCGGACTTCACAGAATTTCCATGGAAAAAAATTCTTACGTATAGTTATCACAGAGATATGATTTATTTCTGAGAGAAGCTAATTTCCTGTTAAATGACCTGACCATTAACTATTGATACATGATATGTGTATCTATGGAAGTAGCTGTACCAAATTGTATGTAAAGTTTACTTCCTATACTTTATGTTATTTTATGTTATTTTATTTTATGTTATTTTATTTTATTTTATTTTATTTTATTTTATTTTATTTTATTTTATTTTATTTTATTTTATTTTACTTCATTTTATTTATTATTTTTTTATTATGATTTTTTTTATGATTATTTTAGTTTAGCCTAGTATATTTTAATAGTATATTAATGTACTTATTTCTCCCCCTCCCTCTCTCTCTCTCTCTTAGGTAATGAATAAGATCTGTTCGAATGTTGTAGATTGTCCACAATTAGCATGTCAAGGTGCAGTCAAACCAGATGGTTCATGCTGTTCTATGTGTGGTAAGTGTATCCATACAATATATGATTGGTCGTCTGTCATTTGGGCAAGGCTTCTCCTGAAAGAAATGTTGGCATCCTCTTAAGTAGTAATGTGCGAAATTGATACTCATGATAAATTTTCAATTTTTTTGTCTCTTCTTTTTTCTTTACAGATTTTAACAACCAGGGGCGTAGCGAGCGGGGGGGTGTGGGGGGTGTCACACCCCCCCAATAATTTGGTCGCTGTCGGCAAATTTTGGGTCTGTCGGCAAAATGAGAAAAGGTGAAGAGAGCGGAAGGGGAAGAAAGAAGGAAAGCTGAATAGAGAAAAGGAGAACGGGAGCTTCTTCCGTGCCAAATTTGACTTAAAATATGCACCAGATTGCATCTAAGGATGTTTCAAAACTAAAAATTTTCCAAAGGGGAGGGGGACACCCCCTCCCCCATTTCAGTCACCACTTCCAGATCCGTCGGCAAATCAAATTTGACTTAAAATATACACCAGATTGCATCTAAGAACGTTTCAAAACTAAAAATTTCCAAAGGGGAGGGGGACACCCCCTCCCCTTAGACCCCTCACCCATTTCAGTCACCACTTCCAGATCCGTCGGCAAATCAAATTCTCCACACCCCCCCAACAAAAAACCCTTCGCTACGCCCCTGTTAACAACTTATGAATAATTTTATGTTGCATTTGATATCAGGCAATACTGACTGTTTCTACATTGATGATAAAATAATAAGATGTATATATTGGAAGCTAGAAAGCATCATTATTTGATCCACAATGTTCCACAATGCTAAAAAAATACAGGTGCCCTAGAAAGGCTATCTGGCCTTGGATGAAGAACGGTAATTATTTTATCCTTCCATTAGTGTCATAATAGTGATATGCTGTTCCTTGTCACGTTTTATGTACAAAACAATCATTCCTGTAGTTATGTTCTTCAAGTATGTGCTTTGCTGGTCTTCCTTAGGTGGCTTCCTCACCATCCGCTATGATCCTCGGAACTTTAACTTTAAGCAGATAAAGAAGAGGCTCATGGATGGTTATATTCTGGATCCTAGTGGAAGTAACAGAGTAAGTCGATTCACACAACAAATTGTTTATAGTCATTATATTCTTTATTTTAAAGACTTCTTTTAGTCTATCTTTTGAGGACACAGAATCGTCATTGTAAAATGCTTGGATCTAGCACGGTTTTGAAGGATGTGTGAATTATGACTCAGACAGTCAGGACTCAAAATCAACACAGTTCTAGCCAATCATTTGCATCATCAAAATTAGGTCTCATAATGTCAGTGGATATTTGGGTGTAGATGATCATGCACATGATTATCGGGAATGACGGGAAAGAGAGTTGATCGGCTGTACAAGTTTGATCTTCACCATATGGCGTAATCAGACTTGGACCAGTGCTGAGATGTGCTGGACCTATACTAGCTACAGCACTACAGCACTACATTATGTCTAGCTACGTCTTGTGTTTGATTCCAGGTCCGCCGTCAGTCCAGTCAGTCGGTAGAGGTGAGTATGTACATGTCAAAGCCATATGAAGATAGAGTGCAGGTGGTCCTCACAGATAATGGACTAGGAATAGAGAATGGTAAACAAGCCAGTCAGGTGACACAACAGATCAATGCAGACATAATGAGAGGTAAGAGTATTTCACCTACTATACCTGCATGTAGAGAGATTAACATTAAATCTTTGTTGAAGAGGTAAGTGGTTTGTATTTTACCCTTCATTGCTATGCCTATGTAGAGTTAGAAGATTACATATTTGTTAAAGGGTTAGGTGGTTTGCATTTTGTGTTGACTACTAGTTTATATTATAAGGGTTATCATGTTTGTTCATGCTTGGGGTATTACCTTCCTTAGTTTCCTCAATCAGTGCAATTGAGATCTGATGAACAAAAATTAGTAAGGAAAGCAGAATAGTGACATGTCCACATAGAAAGGATTTTCCACATATTGAAGCAATTCCAAATCAGGACATACAGTATGTTGTTTTTCTCAAGACAACGTGAAAAAAGGGCTTCTTTTTTTTCTGCATTTTTTGGAGAGAGTGGTAGTTGATGAAACTAAATCAGGCATGAGACTCTTCCGTGGAAACGCGGATTTCCGATTTTTTTTTTTTTTTCGTTTTCACGTTTTTTCCTCGTAATTCGCGTTTTTTTTATTTTTTTTTATTTTATTTTTTTTTTTCCGAACATGCTGGACTGCAAAGGGAAGGAACACCGAATTTGACCAGTGGTGGAATCAAGTAGCACAAAGCAAGCAAAAAAGCCTTTTTTTGGTTCAAAAAAGCTAATGGATAAATTATACAAGCAGAAATTCCACACTTTTTTGGCGAGTTGCGTGATGTGATAGATTCCATCTAGAGTCCACCATTTTGCATCTAAGCCCTCCTTACCTGACAAAAAATTTCTAAAGGGGAGGGGGACACCCCCTCCCTTAAACCCCTCCCCCAGGACGGCGATCGATAAATTTCAGATTTTTTTTCCCCGGCTCAGTCTCATCCCTGCTAAATGAATTATTAGCAATATGATGTTTTTATTAAGATTTTACACTTCCAAGTAAGATGTCATTTTGATCCAACTTTATGGACTTGAACATTAATATCCCATGGTATTAATATTACAACTTGAATTCCAATATTGCACTGTGTATATTTCCACATTATATTTATGCAAAACAAAGTTTCTGACACAGTACAAATGCACTGGAAGATTATTACTGGTTGAAGTAAAGTTTGATCTTGAGATGTTAAGCCCAGCAGCTAATTTTGAATTTTATCTTTGAAATTTACATTGACGTTTAAGTATTTTTTGGATTTGGATTATCACTTTTGATTCTGAATTTTTGTAGATCCTGAATCCTATGGTGTGTACAACGTAGATGCTTCCTTCTCCGAGGGTCCTGGAGCTCAAGGTATGAAATATTCTATTCTCATGCTTCGCCAAAATTATATTGGATGCGAATTATCCCGTGCCTTGCTCGGTCATCCAAACAAAAGAAATATAATAATATTACTGGTAATTATCTAATTGCCTCATACAAAAGTTTTATTGTCATTCTTGATGGTGCCCAGTTTTATTGTATTAACACTTGCAAATATCATGTCAGAAAGTGAAAATGGATTCAAGTGATATTTGCAGGAGCAGCTGTTCTGTGCATTGTGGGATAACATTTTAATAAGTGAGGCTTGTCTTTTAATTTTCTTGCAGTGGATCCAGGAGCGAGAGGCGGGGCAGCAGCAGCATTCATCATCATTGCATTGGTGATAGCTGTCATCATAGTTGTCTCCATCATATTTGTCATGTTCAGACGACAGTAAGTATTTGTTAATATTTAAGTAATATTATTAGAAATATTCAGAGGGTAATACCTACACTGTTGTGTTCATGCCTCAAATACTTTTAACCAGCCAAGTTGGGACATTTTTATCACAGTAGACGGTGCTTCCATACAATGCTTCAAAGCAGTTTTCCTGAGACTATGAACAGTTCCAGTGCTTTGTTTTATAGATACAGGATATTCCTATTGCTCATACTGTTCTATGTACAAGTGCCTTGTGGTTTGTCATTGAAGTACCTCATGTAATGAATTGTCCCAAAGTTGGTGATGTCAACCTATGTTATGAGAATGTCAGGTGCTTTATGTTCCTCTAGAATCTTGAGAGGCATAGCAAATATTACAAGTTGTACATCGAGAGAGATAGCAGTCAATTCTATAATAGAAATTAGTGAATAGAAACTGACATTTTAAAGGGGAAAGTATGTTATCCTTGTTGCATGTAATTTAGATCGTGACACTGTAAGTTAGATTGTGAAACTCGTAACAATTTCCTTTCACTTGTGTCAAAGACATAAACGATGACACAAACTCATCAGTAGTACAGCCAATATTTCAGAAGACTGGTTGTCACAGAATCAGAAAGACAAGCTGCAGCAGCTGCAGAAGTCCACTGCATCAAGGCTACATCCAACATTACAGACTACATCCCAGTAATATGCAGGAGCTGCAGAAGTCCCTTGCAACAAGGCTGCATCCAACATTACAGACTACATCCCAGTAATACGCAGGAGCTGCAGAAGTCCCTTGCAACAAGGCTACATCCAACATTACAGACTACATCCCAGTAATATGCAGGAGCTGCAAAAGTCCCTTGCATTCCAACATCCAACATTACAGACTACATCCCAGTAATATGCAGGAGCTGCAGAAGTTCTCTGCAACAAGGCTACATCTAACATCCAACATTACAGACTGCGTCCCAGTAATATGTAGCAGCTGCAGAAGTCTGCAACAAGGGTACATCCAACATTACAGACTACATCCCAGTAATATGCAGCAGCTGCAGAAGTCCCTTGCAACAAGGCTGCATCCAACATTACAGACTACATCCCAGTAATATGCAGCAGCTGCAGAAGTCCCTTGCAACAAGGCTGCATCCAACATTACAGACTACATCCCAGTAATATGCAGGAGCTGCAGAAGTCTGCAACAAGGCTACATCCAACATTACAGACTACATCCCAGTAATATGCAGCAGCTGCAGAAGTCCCTTGCAACAAGGCTGCATCCAACATTACAGACTACATCCCAGTAATATGCAGCAGCTGCAGAAGTCTGCAACAAGGCTACATCCAACATTACAGACTACATCCCAGTAATATGCAGTGCCCTCACCATTCTACTTTTTACATGGTGCCTTATGCAGTGGAAATCTTGTGCTAGTTGTCGTGAGAAGAAGACAGAGACTTTACTGTCTTTTGCAGTTAATTTAAATTAGTTCATGTTTGTTAGTAAACTTTTCTTTGCTTTCAAAGATATCCTTATCATTCTGCTCATGAGACTATTTTCCTATTTATGACATAAATGAGTGTCGCATATGCTTTCTCTTCAGGCCACTTTCCTTCAAAAGAGGTGAGCCGTTAGACGCCGATATTGAAATGCCTCGAATGAATAAGAAGCGTATCCAGGAACTTCCGTCTACGGATCTGACTACTGTTGAGTTTGATAATCCAATCTATGATAAACCTGTGCAGGTGAGTAAATATCTTATTCCTAATTTCAGTTACGGTTGCTTTGAATGGAATTATTTAGGCTGAATGAAGCTTGATTCTTCCCTGGATTAGATCACACTTCGTGGTCTGTGATGTTGTATTGGTAGAAGTTCTTGCAGAATGTTACTTTCCAGTTCCCTATTGGAATCTTAGTGTTTTGATTTATCCTTGAAATGTGATCGATTTTGAATGCTTGCATAGCTGTCAAATGTTCTCTGTATTTAAAGGTTAATCAAACTGAAATATATTGCAGAAACATTATTTTTCCTCTATGAGTGGGTTGAACAATTTAGAGGAAATATATTCAGCTGTGTAACTGCGGTGATATGACATCACAGAACTCTGCTGTGGCCGAATGCAATCACAAAATACCACCAAATTTGAAAAATGTATAACTCTGCCAAAATGCTATGAGGATGTGTTTTTCTGATGTAAAGATGCAGAAACTTTCCAGCTGTTATATCAAGCAATCAATTCAGCCAATGAGAGACCCCTTCTAGGTCACATGCAAAATTATTTCCCAGTGATTGGCTACAATATCTTATCATCTGAGTGATAAACAAATCCCACAAAATTGCTAGGTAAACTTCTGAGCGTAGTCACTTAATCATTGTTCTCAAAATCTTGACTTCAAGTATGTATGCAAAGTGTATTGTAAACATTTATGTGAAACTGCAAAATCTTACATTTCTTTTATTGATGTATCTTAAACTTCATGGTGTTGCAATGCAAGGTGCACTTTACTACATGCATACTGTATGTGTTCTTCACGATGTCATTAAAATGCCTTTACAGATTTTAACACAAAATGATTTTTTTTTAAAAAGTTAAATAAAATTATATCAGAAGAGTCTAGTATGTCTGTATACATGTAAAATTTCTTCCCCCCCTTTTTTATTTTAATTTTCAGAATCTTTACGATGATCCCAGGAAGGAGGCAAATGGTAGTGTAGAGGACATAGGATCGGTAGATGATGGCTTTTACAATCCAATGGCTTTAACTCCCTAGCCATGATGCATCCATCATCAAAAATCGATATTTTCATACAATCAACAAAAATAATTTTTAATCAAAGTATTTTTGCTATCATTACATTACCTATATTTGTAGCATTTTGATATGTAAAGATTTAGTCCTGCGCCTTTTAATCAGATATACGTATAAAGTGTACCATTCAGTATAATTGTAATTAGTTTAGTTTAAGTACAACTGTTAGGTCATATAATCATGACTTGTGTCCGAATATCATATATCTTACCTGAATTATCAACATTTGTTTTATTATTAAGGAGTTTTTTGTTTTATTGTCCATCAGACAACCTTACATTTTGGTTGTACAAACAGCAAGTTTGGTTGTCCAACGAAATGTAGCAAAATAGTAAAGACCAATATGTGCACTGTAGGAGAGATGTGTAGGTTCAGTGAATAGAACAGCAGTATGTACACTGTAGGAGAGATGTGTAGGTTTGGTGAATAGAA
Organism: Apostichopus japonicus; assembly: GCF_037975245.1. NCBI lineage: Eukaryota > Metazoa > Echinodermata > Holothuroidea > Aspidochirotida > Stichopodidae > Apostichopus > Apostichopus japonicus. The sequence goes on from NC_092568.1 coordinate 40,820,286, forward strand.
CAGCAGTATGTACACTGTAGGAGAGATGTGTAGGTTCAGTGAATAGAACAGCAGTATGTACACTGTAGGAGAGATGTGTAGGTTCAGTGAATAGAACAGCAGTATGTACACTGTAGGAGAGATGTGTAGGTTTGGTGAATAGAACAGCAGTATGTACACTGTAGGAGAGATGTGTAGGTTTGGTGAATAGAACAGCAATATGTACACTGTAGGAGAGATGTGTAGGTTTGGTTAATAGAACGTTACAAAGAAATCTGTATTTGATGTAAACATCTAGTCGTCTAGACAACCTCCACAGCTGGTTTTGATTGTCCGAATTGGAATTTGTGGTCTCAGGTAACTGGTCTACCATTAAAAGTTTGCCGTGCCAAAATAGAGAATTCTATGTATTTCACCACAGTTGATTAGTTGCTTGACTCAGTTTTGAATAAATATACCAAAGCAAAATCAATATAACTGTTTACCTTTTATTAATGAAGCACATAAAATGCAAGTTACAATAGTCAGCTGCAAGTGACATTCCGTTACTTAGCAACACACTTTGACCATATCAGAGAGAGATATCAAGGACAATATAACTAAGCTCATGGCGACTCCAGGCACGACGACAATACTATAACACATGGAAGAAATGATGTAGCGAAGAACTTACAAGACTCCTTTGTAAAGTATAACTCAATGATGAAGAAATACCTGTATAGAAAAGTATTCTTATATCTTTCCATGGTCGTGGTGATTTCTACGAAGAGGCATGGACACAGCGGGTTAAGTCCCATCATTGCAAGTTAAGGGAAGACATCTCCCACCACCACCCATCCCCTTCCTCTTCTTTTACCAATTGCAAAGTAATTTTAGGCAATTTCTCAAACAATTGTATCTTTTGCTATTAAGAATATAATTGTCAATATCATGGTGTGGAAAGGCCCTTGAAAAGTTTTGGACATATTTTGCCAGTAGATATCTTCTGCCACTAATGATCCTCCTCTCGCCCCCCCCCACCCCTCCCCCCTCAATTTTCGACTTCCCTACATGGCAACAAGAAACTCCATCATTAAGTGATTTGTGTCCTGAATCAAAAGAAAAGTATATATGGCACAGAAAGATAATTTATCTTTAAAGCCAATTTATCAGTAATTTTAGGACTTGGGGGGGGTGGGGGAGGGGAAGGTTCATGAAAATTTGCATCAATCCTTATTCGAGATTAGATGTTATGGGGACCTTTTGGGAATTATGGGGATTAGATGTTATCTAAACTCTGGTTCACTCTACTTGACAGTAACATCCAGTCTTAGAAATATCAAAAAGTTTCTAAATTGGCTTTGAATTTCAATGAAATCAAAATTAGAGACACTTTCTTGGACTTAATCAATTACATGATTGTGTAATGAACATGTATATCATCTATGAAGCTAGACACATGTAAAAAGATATCCATTTCACAGGTAGGCTGTTCAAGTGACTTTGGGTAAGCTAGCAAGCAGATAAGTGATATTTGCTTGACAAAATGAGTCACATGGCATAAATTTAGAAAAAAAGTTACTTTTTTCAATACCCCTTATTCACCTTTGTTCTTGAATAAGCACAAGATGCCTACATCACAGTTGGTTTACGAAACATGTAAATTTCCCAGTCAGACTAAGAGCATTTGCTGAGACTGGCTACAAATGAAATTCCTTAGAGAATGAAATCCCAAGTGAGAGATCAATGGAATCACTGAATGAACTGCTTCAGAGAAGAAACATGGCATTTGATAATTGCCTGAAAGTAACATGTCCGGATGGCTCATCACTTGGCAACCAATTTTTTAACCAAACTTAAAAGTTTTATCTCACGAATAAGACTTGAGTCATTGTATAGGTTCTGAACTATTGATGTGCACTGAATTATTAAAACAGAGAGAAAACACTAGCCAGGGACCGATTTTACAACCAAACTACTAAAACTGCATCAAGAAAATCTCTAATAGCTGTACAAGTTAAAAGTTATATATGTAAAGCAATAAATGTGTTAATATCAATTTTCATTTCTATGGAAGTTTCTTTTTAATATTAAAACTGCAATGTATCTTCATCCAGCACCCAAATTAACCTGTAAACACTGAGTACGGACTTTGTCTTTCTGTTTACAATTTGCATACTAAAAACGTCATTAAATCTGGAAGGTTGTGCTAAACCATGTCAATTCTAATCCATGTACAAAGGCAGACTGATAATCCCCTGAGGGTAAATATTTGAATTGATGTGACCTTAAATAGACACTAAACTAGAGCTTGTTGATATTTACAATTAAACCGCTAAGACAATGGTAATCACTAACTACTTCCACCCTCGGCTATCATTAAGATGATGTCTAATACCTATTAACAAAGTTTATATGTTTGTTTAATTCTTGATGATAAAGGTTGTGATTCTTATCAAGCCTGCTTGTATAGAGATCTGAGTGCAGTATTAAACAATGGTGCATTATTAAACAATATAACTATGTCACCGGATTACTACTGAGAAATTTAAAGAAAGATAACTTTAAGTGCTATCAATTCTAGGACTCTCCTCAGTTTCATGGCAGTCTGTAGAGGACATTTTGATAAATGTTCTGTAAACCTTAAAAGCTTAAGTTACGATGTGGAAGCTTGTTTACTTGTATGACACCACTCTGTGGATGTCAAGCTAAGCATGAGAAAGTCATAAAATTTTCGTTGACTTTATCAAGCGTATTTTTGCCTTCATTTTGTCTGATTGAGCACAGAATTTGAAGATCACAAACTTAGAATTGTACAAACAGTAATTAAACTGTAATAAAAAGAATATATGGTGAACCTAATAGGTACAGGTTATTGACTACTGAGAAAGGCAAGTTCACCAAAGGAATCTTGTTTAGTATTTAGGGTATCAGCATTGATGTAAAACTAGTTGGCCATTAAAATATGTGCAGTTCATGACTAGTGACACACTTATGACACAGTCACATGACACACAGTCACATGACACACAGTCACATGACATACAGTCACATGACACAGTCATGACTAGTGACACACAGAGAACTAAGAGAAGGCCAAGAGGAGATGATGGGGACATGGGGGGGGGGACATGAAAGGGGTAGATTGACCTTTCTGAGGGAAGAGTCTTTCACAAAGATTATAGTGTAATAAGACATTTTATGGAAGATTAACCAGCATATTTAGCTTTCGGTTGAGACACAGGAAAGTGGTCTAGTGAGAGCAGAAGACACACTTTTCTTCTCACATATTAACACAACTGATTAGGTATGAGCTTCAGTTGTTTGTGACAGATATTACCTGTCAGTAAACCATTTCACTTGGGACAACGCCACTTTGATACATCTGGGACAATGCCTCTTTGATCCGTTCCCAGATCCTTGGCATCGCCCTCTCACCTCATTAGAAGATACCGCACTGGAAGCAACTCCTCCGCAGTTGAGCTCATATCTGCTGCTTCTGAACGTAATCCATGATATCAAAGCGAGATATCTTGTTTGGATCCTGATTTGTTTGACTGTTGTGTACCTGAACGCCATCTTCCCACAGCCAATGAAAACACTTGCCTAAGGTGACTCTGTCAAAACAACAAGAAATTAACAATTAAATTGACTGAAATTGAATATTTATGTTGCTTGAAATAAATGTATCCAATGAGGAACCCTTACATATTAGGCAGTTCAGTTTACATATAAATAACAAAATGTCACATGTTTTTTTCTATATCGGTCCAATATGAATAATCCAAATAATTATACTTAAGCAACCTTGAATGTGGTTCTGTAACAAATGAACCACAGCAACGAATGTTTGAATGTGGTGTTGTTGCCATGGCATTAAATATATCCATGTCCAAGAGAAGGATTATTTTAAAGTAGAGTTCAGTTTTGGGTCTTTCTTGATTATTGGATACACAAATTGCCCTTTTGATTGACGTTGCTATGACATATAGAGAGAAATAAAAAATTAGAAATCAACAGAATAAAAAAAAAAGATAAATGCAATAATGCTATAATGAATGTTTGAATATGGTTTTGTGGCCATGGTGTTTAATACATCCATGTCCAAATGAGAATTTATTTTAAGAGAGTTCAGATTAAAACATTTTTATTCTTTTTTGATTATTAGATTTGTAAATTGGCCACTCAATCGACATTGCAATGACATATAGTGAGGATGAAGACGATTTAAGAAATCAACAGAATAACTTGATTACAAAAAATGATTTATAAATCATGTTTTAATGCAATACTTACTCAAATGGAGCAATTGACTCAACAGGACAATTAAATGTTGATTCATTATTGGTTTTGTTGAAGAAATATTTCATGTGCCTGGATCTGCTCATCCTCATTGTCCAAGGATCTATGATGAATCAAAACAACATGCACATCTTGGCATTTATTTCCGTATGAAAATCATCTTTCGGAAGTTTCAATTAAAATGATATTCCTGTTACTTAAGATAGTGGACAATATTGTACATTTACATTTAAAACTTGCATCACTTTTCCCATTATGACTACTCGTGCTTATAAAATGCTATCATCATTACTTGATTCATTACTGTTGATGATATCATGACTGATGATATCGTCAATGTTTTACCTTTGATCGTTCGTTTAAAGTACAGTCCAGATGGGATGAAATGTCTCTCTTCCGTTTCCATACAATAGCAGAGTCTCCTTCTCTGGCCGGATCCTTTCACTTGTTTTACCTGCAGTCTGTAAGAGTAAACGTCTTTTTGAGTCAAACACCTGCTATCGAGGAATAATTTAACTGCAGTCTGTAAAGGTTTGACACCTTCGTTCATTTCTACACCGGATGAAAACACCTGTTGTCAACAGCAACTAAAATTTCCAGATGTTCAAGTTTTTTTTTTTTTTTTTTTTACAATGGTCAAGCTTAACAGCTTCAAATGATTCAATCTGATGTAATTTATTTTGATAATCATCGTAACAATACCATTGACTTTTTTTAAATAGTATTCTCACAATTATTTTTATTTAGTACACTTACTTGAGAATTTTGTGACTTATTCTAAGGAATATAGTGTCAGAGACTAAAATCACTCAGAGACAACTAAGAATAAGTCAATTTGTCAAACAACTTGATAATATTTTTTCTTATCCCTCATTAGAAAGTAATTGTTGTTACAAACATACCCAGCAGTCAGAGCAGCACCATAACATGCAAAAAGACTAGTACATATAAACTGGTAGCTTTGATTTAAGCTGCTGTGTCTAAACTCCTCCAAAAACACAAGGTGAATCAAGTTATCACAGGCAACTGACTATTTCCAGTATAGCATATTAACCAATGCAAGTCATTTAAGAAAATCAAGCAACCTTTCAAAAACTTTTTGAAGATCTTCCATCCGGTACACTTCTTTGACTCTCAACGGTGAGAGCTCTAGTCTTGTGAGTTTCTGCAGCGATTTTACAAAAAGAGCTGCTTTCTGCATTCTGCAAGAACAATTGTGAAATATACATAACGTTAGCTCTGATATGTACTTCATTTTGACAAGTTTGTTAGATTGCACGCAATTCAAAAAGTGCTTTCATGAGGGATAAAATTTCAGAATTCAGATAGGAATGAATTTTTTACTTTGAAAGAGAAATCACCTCATTTTGGATGGATAAATTAGTGAATTCCCTGAGGAGAGAAAAACATATCAATTACAAAATGGGAGGGATGGGGTTTGAAAGCACTCATGGTGATTTAATTACACTCTTATCTGACTTGACAATTAATAATGATAATTAAATAATAAACCCAAATACTTGGCATGTGTGACAATCAAACTATGCAGTCCTCATAGTTCAAGAAGTGACATCAAGAAAAACTGAAAAGTATTTTACAAAGCTAAAGGAGTTTCATTACTAAAAGGATGCATACAACCAGTCCACTTCCCAACAGATTCAGAAATATTTCTTGTAGGCTAGGCTAGGCCTAGATAAATATTGTATTGTTAGTAAGGCTATATACCTGAGTGTACAGTTTGTAAATGTGTCAAAAGTAAAGGGACTTTTCCCCAGGTTCAGCAAACTTACTCAAGTCTTATGTTGTGATTATCACCCACTCCTTGTAAATTTAAAACACACATGAACTTAAGAATAATTAAACCAATCTTGCACTCATCTCAAGAATATGCAAAATTGATGAAATGTACAAAAGTGTGACTCTTACTACTATATGGATGAGTGGGATTGTTTGAAGCCTTTTACAAAGAATTAAATAATTCAATTGTCATATCCAAGGCCTACAACAATGAAGAAAGTGAACGAACAAAGAGAGGTTTATAAAGAACTCATGTTTATTGAATGAATCATCGAGTAATGTAAGAGTGCCAGATCGAAGTGCAAGGTTGCCAATTTAACCTTTAAATTAAATTTAATTATATCGTTGCCAGACATTCATAAATAAGATCAATACATGACATCAATGTACATATGGACGTAAACTTACCTTTCTGTATAATGCAGCTTTCTGATATCTTCTCCCCCTAGAACCATCGCATCCATGATATGAACAGCAGAAATCTTCCGCTGTCCGGGACCCTAGAGGAAATCGGGAAACACATGGGACTTGGGTAAAATGCTCACTGAGTTTACAATATTCTGGTTTATTAACATAAAACAAGTGTACCATGATAATTATTTCATAGTCAATATGATCTTGGCAGGATAAATAAACAAACTGACCAACTTCAGTCATAATTCCATACATTTGAGCACTACAATTACAAATGCTCTGGACTGTGTTTATTCCCACCACGTACACTTAGGGGCCGCTACATGTACTCATTTTTGTACTCAATTCTATCCATATAAATAATTCACAAGTGAGAAGATAAGTTTCATATTTGTAGCACTTGCTGTATATATATATTTGTATTACTGTATGTGTATCACAGTCTATTGATACTAATAATATTGCTTTTTTTCTTTTCTGTTTTTGTTTACGACCTGTGTAAGCCAAATTTCGGATTGTGGACAATAAATTCAAATTCAAGTCAATTCAGTTTACAGGAATACATGGAGATATGGGTAAATATTTTGTGATTTTTAAGCCCAACTACAAATAAGCAAACAAATAAATAATGATAAACAACATTCAGCTTACCATCACAAAATAAAGGCAGAAGCTAACTTTCTTTGAAAAACACTTGAGTTCTGGGGTTGGTCGGGAAAGTTGTCAGATTAATTCCAAATAATACAACATATTTTGACCAGTTTTGATTGGTACATTTTTGACTATGAGATCATAACAGGTCTTCAAGAAATTTTGAAGTTTGATTAGTTAAAACCAGAATGAAAACATTTCATGGTTCCTTGCTGCTGTTCATTAGTTCCATTCATAGGGATATTTCTAACAAAGCCCTAATACAACAACAGTAATTTATGCTCACAAACTGTTGTTGCCAAAGTAATGCTAAGCCCTGATATCAATTGCAACACACATCAGTGTGTGAAGACTATCTACCATTATCATCATACCAAGTTTGACGAAATTCCGACTAGTAATAGTAGCCAAGTAATTGCAATTTGGAGTATTTCACGTTTGACCCCATGACCTCATTAATATTCATGATATGAGCACCAAAATCAACAGGGTTAATCTACTTACTATGGGCCACCCACTCACCAAGTATGGTAATGATTGGTCATTCCCTTGTTGAGTTATTGTGCATAAAAACTTTTCATAACGAAATAATGCTAGGCCCCCCCCCCTTTTAAACATGCATGATATCAATTGCAACACACATCAGTGTGTGGAGACTATCTACCAATATCATCATACCAAAGTTTGACGAAATTCCAATAAATAGTAGCCAAGTTATTGCAACTTGGGAGTTTTTCACGTTTGACCCGTGACCTCATTAATATTTTTAACTTTGACCTCGTATAACTTCGCACACGAAGGTCACACGGGGGTCAACCTATTGACATTTATGATCAGAAGGTACCTTTGACATCTGAAAATAGCATCAAAACTGTAAAAACCCCAAAACACGAAAAGGTCACCAGAGGTCAAATTGAGGTCAAGGGTCACCCAGATGCGGGTCGACAACTGGATTACATTGAAGCAACTCCCAACCTTAACAGACAGTTTGTTCTCAAGTTATCACAAAAATACTAGATTTTTTTATCATTAATTGACCTTTGGTGACCTCGGATCACATGACCGTTATGTTTGAAAATATTCCCCTACACCATTTGCAACTTGTCCCAAAATATCAACAGTGTCACACCTTGAAACTGAGAGTTATTGCATTAAATGTCAGAAAATTAACTTTGACCTCGTATAACTCCGCACACGAAGGTCACACGGGGGTCAACCCATTGACATTTATGATCAGAAGGTACCTTTGACATCTGAAAATAGCATCGAAACTGTAAAAATCCCCAAAACATGAAAAGGTCACCAGAGGTCAAATTGAGGTCAAGGGTCACCCAGATGCGGGTCGACAATTGGATTAAATTGAAGCAACTCCCAACCCTAACGGACAATTCGTTCTCAAGTTATCGCAAAAATACTAGTTTTTTATCATTAATTGACCTTTGGTGACCTCGGATCACATGACCGTTAAGTTTGAAAATATTCCCCTATACCATTTGCAACTTGTCCCAAAATATCAACCGTGTCACACCTTGGAACTGGGAATTATTGCACTAAATGTCTGAAAATTTACTTTGACCTAATATAACTTCACACACAAAGGTCACCTGGGGTAAACCTATTGACATTTTTGATTGGTGAGACGTGAATATAGCATCAAAACTGTAAAAATTCAAACATTTTTTTCTTTGCCCATTTTCTCACCCAAAATACTAGTTTTTTAACATTAATTGACCTTTGATGACCTCGGATCACATGACCGTTAAGTTTGAAAATACTCCTCTACACCATTTGCAACTTGTCCCAAAATATCAACTTTGTTCCACCTTGGCACTGGGAGTTATTGCATTAAATGTCTGAAAATTAACTTTGACCTTGTATAACTTTACACACAAAGGTCACCCGGGTGTCAACCCATTGACATTTTTGATCGGAAGGTACCTTTGATATCCAAATCTAGCATCAAAACCAAACATTTTCTTTTTCGCCCGTTTTCTCCCAAACTAAGCACATTTTTTCTAATGTGACCTTTGACCTTTTGACCTTGGTTTCAAATGTAGTTTGATCTGCTGATTCCAAAAATCAACACGACAAGTCTGTACAGCCATCCTAACTCCGACCGAAAACTTTGACCCCATATAAGTTCGCACACAAAGGTCACACGGGGGTCAACCTATCGATATTTATGATCGGAAGGTACCTTTGACATCTGAAAATAGCATCGAAACTGTAAAAATCCCCAAAATATGAAAAGGTCACCAGAGGTCAAATTGAGGTCAAGGGTCACCCAGATGTGGGTCGACAATTGGATTACACTGAAGCAACTCCCAACCCTAACGGACAATTCGTTCTCAAGTTATCGCAAAAATACTAGTTTTTTAACATTAATTGACCTTTGGTGACCTCAGATCACATGACCGTTACGTTTCAAAATGTTCCCCTAACCAGTTCACAACTTGTCCCAAAATATCAACCTTGTCGCACATTGGCACTGGGAGTTATTGCAGTTTTAGTATTTTGGGTTTTTGGACCATAACTGACCTTTGGTGACCTTTGTGGGCACCAAAAACAATAGGGTTCATCTACTCATTATGGGCCACCCACCCACCAAGTTTGATCATGATCAGTCAATCCCTTGTTGAGTTATCGTGCATACAAACTAAAGCGTCACACACACACACACACACACACATACACACACACACACGCCAACCTGAATACATAGGTTCCTTTGCTTTTAGCAAGGAACCAAAAAGCACTACACATTTATAGTATAATATCCCGAAAGTAACTACAAACCTCTCCTCTTAATTCTTCAAGGATTTCAACTTCACAGAATGTATTAGCTGGTAAATTGATGCAAGTTCTATCCAATTTTCGCCACTTGGAATGTGTTTCAGAGTTCCAGTAAAATATGTGAGATCCCTTTATGTAGAAAGAGAAAGGAAAAAAAATGCAGAATGTTGGTAACAGTAAGACGATTGGATAAAATTAACCAATTATTCATGAATTAATTGTTATAATTATTATTAATTATTCAGACATTCTTTGCGTGTCTAACAGTTTGAGTCACCTCTGAACTAAATACTTTTATATATTTTGCTACATAAATTCTAAAATCCAAATAATTTTTAAAGTAGAATGGTTTGTGGGCCAAGATTGGCTCTCAAAGATTTTAATGTGAATTTATTAATATGAGCTGTGTAAAAAGTCGATGATGTATATATTACTTTATTAGACTGGAACATTGAAAATGATTTGAAAGAAAGAAAATGCCTTGACTTCACATTACACTGAAAAGAGTAATTTTAAACATTTGCGGGAGAATCTATAAGTCCATAGGGTAATTAGCTAAACCTTGACCTGATGGACTTACACCATCCCAAAAACTTTGAAAAGTGTATCTGTCTACAACGTCCCAGTTTAAAGAAACATATCTTGATTAAGGAGCAAGGCAATTGCAGGCAATAATTTATCTGTTATCGCATCACAAAATGCTATGCACACTGGGCAAATTGCTATCCATAGTGAAAGCATGTACAGCAGTCTTGAACACAAGGAACCATAGTATTTTATACAAGACAAAGTCAAGAACTTTCAAAAACTGCTACATATAATTCTAACACATAAATTATTCCCTGAATGGATATGGTGGTTCTAACTTGCAGTTTCGAATAGCTTTGTCTTCCAGATATAACAGCAATATCATCTAGACACTGAACACTCACAGAATACTCAAGGAGAAACTTCCTGAAAGCAAACTATTGTTGTTTAAATCATGACACTTGGTAAATTAAAGCTGCCATCTGGGGTTTAATATGATTGATAGAGAGGAGGGTATTTTCATTGACAGGTTTCGGTAATAACCAGTAGGGTGTGGGGGGGAAGGTTTCTGGGTACTCACCCCTAGTGCCAGCAGAAAGACCCTCTCTCCTGATGATACCAAACGGGTGGGGGTGGGAGGGGAGGAAGGTTTCTGGATACTCACCCCTAGAGCCAGCAGAAAGACCCTCTCTCCTGATAATACCAAACGGGTGGAGGTGGGGGTGGGGGGAGGAAGGTTTCTGGATACTCACCCCTAGTGCCAGCAGAAAGACCCTCTCTCCTGATGATACCAAACACCTGTAGTCATATATGCTCTCAATCCTGTCTCCAAGATTCTCTTTGGTCAGAGGTACCACTTTTGAATTGAGTAAGCCTGTGTTACCATCCTGCGCAAAAAAAAAAATAGAGGATGCATATAAGAAACTTATTCTTACGAATAAAAAGATTGAAAGTTTCTCTTTTAATACTCCATTGTTTTAAACCCTTAATGGTGTCTTTGTACCACTCAATCAAGGCATAAAAACTATTATCAGCTATCGTCTGTAATAAATCAGGAGCAGGAAAAAAAGAAGTTAGCAGTTTCAGGAATGAAAGAAATAAAAAAACCAGTTTTAAATAAACATCACCTCAGAAAGTTCCTGAAACTTGGTCCAAGCATCTGGTACTTTAGGAGCTGATCTGGTTTTCTCTGGCACCTGTTACAAAGGAAACAATATGAGATTGTTATCTAATTAACTAATTAAGGTTAACTAAGGTTTTAACTAAGGTTTCAAATTATTACCACAAAGTCTTGAGGAATATTTCCAGAAATTTCTGAGCTGAATATGTAAATTGTTAAAGTTAATTGTGAACCAAAACTAACAAATATGAACTGAGAACATTTCACAACATTTGCATATTCATTACAACCAAAATAGTCACAGCATGAGGATGGATGGGTGGATTATTGTATACTCGAATTTAAAGCAAAACAAATGTTGACTGACAAGTTTTTAAACTTTACCAACAAAAGTGCAGTTTTTCTCAACAAGCAGCTGTTGAACTTGGGCAGGAACTCACAGCGACCCACCCCTTCCCTCACTTTGTATGTATAATGTGCTCCTGTTTGAAAAAAAACATATGCATCTGTGGGTTGAACTGACCCACAGGTAAATGCAACTTGTTTTAATTTACATGAGGCTATTTTATCCTGAGATATGACCAGAATGTCACATGACTTACTTTCCAGAGCATGAGAGATTTCTCCCTCATTTCTGCCTGTAAAGGTTCAATTAATGAAGAGTTTCTCACGTAGGCCTGAATTTTGGACAGCGCTTTAATTTGAGTCAATGCTTGCCTGAAAAAAAGTAAAACAAATTTTATCGAAAAAGTGAAAGAAAAAAAATCCCAAAATATAATAGCAACAACCATTTAGCATGTGGCGGAAAAATTCTTGAATATAGGTTTTGTTATAATTTTTTTAAATTCATTAATACAACAATACAGGTATTGAAATAGGTGAACTACAGTCGGTGACAAATACAAATCAAGTTAGGATGATTTTTCGTACACACTTTGCAAATTTTAATTCTTTCACAAATACTCCAAAACATCTGGTTGCAAACTGTGCACTGATGTGGTTGAATTTAATTTACTCAAAAGAATTGACAAATTGTGTCAAAATGGTAGAATTCCTACCAGCACAAGTACTCATATTATGGAGATTTAAAATGAAACTGAATGATCTTAATTTCAACACAAACCTCTCATTCTGGATCCGGATGTAGTTTGAGAATTCTTCGTTCTCCGTGAGGATGGAGAGAGGCAATACATGGAGGATGTCTACATTCGAATTCTTCATTTGGTTAAGAGCAATATTTAAGTCAAAAAGAAAATCATGGCAAAGTTCTGCTCCAGGTTTGAGATGTTTTCCTACCACATATCTGGAATAAGACAAGCAAATTAGATCGATCAAAAAAAAAATGAATAACAAAGAAAAATGTTAATGAAACCAATAATTTCAATGTTGTGGTTATGTTTCCAAAAGAAGAAAATGGGGGTCACAAATTTGACTATTTACGACATTGTTTAAACTCGTAGCTGAGATATGACATGTATACCTTTCAGAGTTGGCTGGTCTGCTGGTGTTTGGCTTTAATATTGCAATCTCCTCAAAGCATCGGTACAAAATATAAACCAGTCCAATAGAGAAAGGTGTGAAGAGGTCAAAGGTCTTGCAGACAAAATGGCCGCCTGAAATATCATTAAAATCATCAATGAGGACCAATGTATAAATTAGAAAACTTGTAAAAGTATGAACAGTTATTTTAACTTACAATATGATAAATGATTTACAAAATCATGGCCAAATGACCTGCACAAAAACCAACTTTGATTTGAATTATAGAATAAACAAAGTAATAGTTGTATAACAAACATGATAAATCCACTATATGTTCACTCAAAGCACTGCTTGGCACTAAAGAGGACATCCTATTATAGAAATCATTCTAATGGTATGTGGAGGATACGAGGAGATGGTAGGGGGGAGGGGGAAGATGTTAATACAAAGGGAACTTAACATACTCTTAGTCTTTGATGACTCGGTCAACTTTGTATAGTACAATTTCTTTCATAGCAAGCAGCTATGTGCATGATTTATGGTAGTATATTACAAACCCTGATATTAAACACATAAAATTTAAGTCAAAATGAAATGTATTAGGATTTCTAGCTGTAAAGAAACATAAGAGGGACTTCAATTTCATTAATTTAGTCAAAAAGTAGTAACTTGCAGTATAATAAATTTGTGAAATAAGAATAGCTACTCAAGGTATGGAATTCTGCAGTTTAAGTTCAAAGCATAGTTGATACAAGCCGGTTTCAAAATACTAAATCCATCCCCCCCTCTTCCCCACCCTCCCTGGTTGTCTGTTAATACCTTACCAACTCTGAGGACAGATATGGCACAAAGGAATTGGCACAACAGCAACTGCTTGGTCAGGATTTCTTGAATATTTTCCTGTCCAGCAACTGAGAAACCCTTTAAAAAAGATACACACATAACTGAAAGAAAATTGAAGTGAAACAAAGAATATGTTTTTCTAAAATCATTTTCCTACAGTTTATATTTTTACTCTTGTTTTTACCGCCCATGAGCATCACACTATAAGGAGTGTTTCATTTCCAGCCTTAAATATTTCCTGTCCATGGGCATCACACTATAAGGAGTGTTTCATTTTCAGCCTTATAGGTATTTTCCTGTCCATGGACATCACACTATAAGGAGTGTTTCATTTTCAGCCTTAACTATTTCCTGTCTATGGACATCACACTATAAAGAGTGTTTCATTTCCAGCCTTAACTATTTCACAACTGATTCAAGCACGGTTATGACTGCACACAATTACTATTTCTCACTGCTATGTCTCCCTTGCCTACTTTACTTGAGCTCATGCCATGTGGAAAGGATAAACACATTATTATTGTGCAGTATTCAAACCTTTCCAGTATGTAGGTTAATATACATACAGGTGTTCGCTGGAAGCATGCATTATTATTGCAGAGGACAATATAAACTGGCATATAAATATAGCTTGCAACCTAGGTGTTCCATTGAAACGTAAATGCAATCGGCAATCAAAAATACAATAATAGCAAATTACAAATGACAATTCCACAGTATTGTAAGGAATAATAAACCAGGTTTTAACTCTAGGGCTTGTGGGATAAAGGACTTCAAATCCAGAATAACTGGACTTGTACAAAGTTACTACTTACTCCATCAGCCATAACAAAATGGACCCCTTTGCCATCCGTGTTGTCGAGAACAAACTCTCTAAAACACTGTAAGTTATCCTCATTCATAATGTCTCCATCACCTCGACTTCCACCGACACCTTTGAGATCAATAAAACAATCATTTATGTGAGATCAGTTACTTAAATCTTTTTATGATAATGAAGACAAAATATGTACAATTTAAATTTACTTGGCTCACTCTATGAATCATCTTGAAGTATATTGTCATTGAATGGCTTTTATAATCATATCCCATCCAAATAGCTGAAAGAATGTTCACAGTGGACTAGTTAGACAAACCCATCCAGCTCTTGATATTAAATATCTTGATCTAAATATCTAATATTAGACCTGCATACCTAGTGATTATGCAGAACTACTGGTCAAAAAACTACTGGTCAAATAAAATTATATTATTATATGACAGTTATACAGTCTAAAAATCCCTTATCAAAGTTCCAACTTGTTTTCAGCATGTTGCATCTTTTGGCATATTGCACTTAGGCTGGAAAGTGGCAACAGGACCTGGTCACACTTTTAATTTTCTTACTATCCAGAAAACACTACTTTTTCCTTCTTTTCTTTTTCGAGATGTGCATTTCCATTCTTTCTCCATTGCAGGGAATCTGGTAACTATATATCCACAGTTTGTGCATAACTTTGTGCTTGTTACATTTTGATAATTAATGAGTACAGCACAGATACCTAGCAATCCAATAAGCTCTGTATACTGTTACATTAAATTACATCTAAACGATTCAAAGATTATCAAACACCTTTTATAATTTACATCATTTGAGAAACATAAGAAAACCTGTTACATAGCAACAAGATAAGAGAGTTATATTCCAAATTTCTACTCTTTGATGTTCTGTCGTGTTGGTTTTTAGGTTCTAGCTTGAATTGGAATTTTCATTTTTTAGCATTCAAATTGCAGATTTTGTAGACAATCTGTTTCATCGCTTTACTCTTCACCAGTGGCTTTAATTGTTTTTCGATCTAATATTCCTGTATATATCTGTATATGGTATATGTATTTACTGTTTTATGTATTTACTGTTTTATGTCATTGTATATTCTAGATTGTTGATAAAGCGCACAGATGCATTGCGCGTAGTGCGCTATATAAGATTTATTTACATTACATTACATTTACTCACCATAATGAGGTTCAAAATATTCAGCAGAGGCAGCAAAGAATTCCTCTAATTTGAAGTCATTTCGTCCTTTCAGAGTGAAGCCAAATCCTTTGGTCCTGTGCTTTCTCCTCCAGAGTGCATACTCTGAGAAACCTCCAGGCCCAGCACAAATATCAGCGAAATAAAGAAGTTCATTGGCTGAGACTGCAGGGTCCTAGAATCAGAGACAAAACAGCACCAAGTATTGATTGAAACGTCATCAAAGTTTCCTCAGGGTAACTGGTCATTTACGTTCTTTACCTCTAAATTTCCAGATGAAAACCACAGAGCAATCCATTGCTATCTCTCGTTCCCTCCCTGTACCCCAATCACCCCCCCCCCACTTCCCCCCGAGCCATCAGCCATATTCCCACTGATATATTAACTTGTGGTATTAAGGTGCACTCTGTTCAAAAATCTTACTTTTGTTCACATTTACAGTTTTATCTTGTTCATTTATTCACATAAAAAGAAAACCAAGTCTCCCATTCTTATCACTGCAAAGCTTCTTTCAAATCAAATCATAAAGGAATGTTAAGGTTGCCAACCTTAACATACTGCACGATATTTCTGGAAGAACACTTACTCCATTCAAATCTGTAGGTGAAGTGAACATCATATCACACAAATACTCCATGTTGGCCATTTTCACAGCAGCTCGATTCTGGAAGATTCCATTCCTGATTGTCTCAAAAGGATTAGACCTGGTTCGTGCCTGTCTCATCTCTTCTCCTTCCAAGTTGTCAAAGGTCGACTAACATAAGAAAATATAGAGTGTGATGAAATATTATCATGAAATTTAGAATATTACCAATAAAAAGAAGAAAGAGGGTAAAAGTAATATCAACTGTCAAGTTCTGACAGATCATCAACAGTAAACTGATAATTGAATGCCCAAATTTTGAAACGCAAGAAATCAATGAGAATTGAATTTGAAACGGTGTACCACAGGATAACAAATTGACAATGTCCCGTACCCTGGTTTCTTTCTCATATGGTCGGACTGATTTGCAAGCAACCATGGCAACAGTCTGAGACTAATTCTGATCTCTTGATCAGCATACTTATGAGCTGTTGACAATTGCCTTCAGTTCTGCAAAGCACATGTTACCTTTGAAGAACATTGAATATGAAATACATTGCATATTCATATAAACCATATTATAAACGTGTTTATTCTGTTAGAATACCCACGTAGATAGTCAGTTCTTGGTTTCGTTATCTCTGTATTTATTACATGATTGTAAGTTTACAATACCTTTAATATAGACCAGGATATCACAACCTTGTATATCACTTGGGGGGCATGTGGTTCATTACTTCAGTATTAAAAACTTAATGACAAACTGCTGGGCATGTTTGTGTAGGATCCATATATAAATAAATGTAGATTTCTATATACATTAATAGTATAACTGAACTCTACACTCGTTAAGCAGCTTTGGCTTTTCCAGACAATGGTGTTGTCCTACCTTGTGTACTGTGGCCCAGTTTGGTTATCATCCTGTTCTAAAGGACAATTAGACTACTTGATGACAATCAAGTTGTATTCTACCATCACAGATGATTTCATTGATCGTATAATATGTCAGTGTGCTTCTTCTATAGTCGAGGATTCCGATCACCCTCTCTTTGATATTTATATGAAACCACGTAGATTTTACACGATCCCACGTATGCGGACAGAACGGTTTAGGCGATCATTTTTACCTAGAAGTATTAAGACTTTGAATTGTATGATACATAGATAATTTTTTTTAACCTATTTTTGAGATGCTGTAGTCCATTTTATTATATTGTCATTTTATGATGAATATCAATAAATTTTACTTTACTTTACTTAACTTTGTGGTGAAGTGGGAGAAGGGGGGGGGCGGGCTACAACAATATTCAAATTTTCAAGCTTGGACATGACTTGTCACAAAACTGGTTACAAACAATCAATTTTTGTCAAAATATTGCCACAAAAGAGGGACTTCTGATATCAAATTCATTATTATTATTTTTTAGGGGGGGGTCTTTTTCAATACATTCTGATGATTTTGAACATGACTCAACATTAGGCATCCATATTTATTGAAAAGGTGGCACTTGCTTCTTTGCTTTTTTCTGTCTCAATTTTTTACATGGAATATTACTTTACATCTCCCAGTCGTCCTTACCTTTTGAACTAACAAGTCATGTAAGAGTTTGGCATCACAAAATGTTGTTTCATCGTCAATTGTCAGTTTTTTCTGTAAGGAAGAAATAAAATTCAAAAGATGAGATTTCTGAGGATTAATATCATCATGAACTTGCAGGAGATTCAAGTCAGAGAAATAAGTTTGATTAACAGCTCAGTAGACACTGACCTGATTAAAATGGTGGACTAAGGCCGATACAATGAGTTGGAACCAAGCTTAGAATGCTATCCAAGGGGAATAAAAATGACGTATGTTGCTTATTATTATTTCCTAGTCAGCCCGCTGAATATTTCTTTAACTTTAAGAAGTCAGTGTTGTGAATAAAGTGATTTAAGTCTCATATTGGTGACATCTAATATTCTTAGCAAACTTTTGTAACAGGAATCAAGAAAATTACAAAGCAATGAAATTGATATCTAGAAGTTTACGAATAAGGCAACATCCATCTGGCAATAATGTCCCCTATGAGCGTTTGTTTTTATTATCTTAATGCATTTCTTAGTGTATGTTACCCATTGAGTAAAAACTCATATTTCTTTCTACTAACTTGTTGAATATCAAAGTCATTCCTCAACTTGGCATTTACTCTATTAACTTGCTGTATTCCAAAGTTGTATACATGTATCCACTCACTCCATCTTACTGTAAGATAGTTAGAAATGATGTCATTGTTACCTTAGGTATGGTAGTGTTTGTTATTGATATGTTCAACGCACACCAGTATGTTAACCATATTACGTAATGTTGTCTACTTCTGCATTGTGTATCTTTATATATGTCAGTCTACAGTTTAGCACACTAAAGGTTCACACCTTCTCGACACCCGTAATCAGCACATTAAACATACCATGTCTCTCAAGTCTGTTGCGCTCCAGATCCGGCCATGTCCATGCTCTTTATCCAGGCAACTACTTTAATAACCATGTAATATCACCTTCTCTTATCTCCCTGTGATTTTCTAAACCATCCAATCACTCAGTATTTGTTTTTCCATTATTACTTTGCTGCCTTGACTAGGGGATACAGTACAACCACAAATTTGATAAATATTACATTCATGTGTTCATGCTTCTGACTTGACTTAGAAAACAATTAACAGAGGTTACTTAAACAAAGCTTTCATTTATCATAGAATATAATTCCTTTTGCTTGCAAAGTCCTCAGCCAGGCTTGAATTGTTTACTAATTCTACGGCTAGGCTTGAATTATTTACTAATTCTACAGTGCGAGTCGTTAATCTTCTGTATTTACCTTGGTGCGTTTCCAAGCCGTGTCTTTCCACTGTGATAATTCATCAGGGTCAGGAACATCCTCCTTAGATGACATCCACTCAACTGTTTCCTTCAGAGAGACCTGCAAATTACAAAAATTCAGACACAATTACCACAAGTACAAATTACAGCATGTTCAAAGAAAATTCTCATGAACTTCTTATGACATAGGATTTCTCACTTCTAATAAACTAACATTATATCTGCAATCCCTGGTTTTATTTGAATTTTATATATCCTGGAAAAACAAAATTCCTTTTTACTAGTTACCTTTCAATACGTATGGTACCTTGCTAATGTCTCAATGGCCGGAGAAATTACCACTATGGTCACAGATTCATATTTTTGAAATGAACTTTGTAATTTTCAAACAAATACAGGTATAATTTCATCTAGCTTACAGTCAAGTCATGAGAGAACATATGAAACAAACTTATGTATCAAACATTCAACACATTGGCTGCCTTTATACCTAATCTTATAGAGCACAAAGGTTCATAAAAGTATTCAAAGTCTGATTGCAGTGAAAGAAGTGTGAATAATATCTCAACTTATTAATATTTTATCAGATTAACTTTTCAAATGATTCGCACTTCTTCAGAGAGAAAGTTGTCAAAACTTTCAAAGCAGCAGGGGCGGGATTGGCCTACCTGTTGTGTCAGAAGGGGGACCCTCTCCACAGGTTGAAGTGCCAAAGGAATTGATTTCCTCTCGGTCACTGAAGGTGCTTGTTTCCTCTGAGGTGCCAAATGTGCCACTTTCTCAAAGGCCCCAGAGTCATTGGTTGGATCACTACATCTGTGTAGTGGATGAGCCTTTCCTTTATTCTGAATGATAGCAACTAAGCTAACAAAACAGCAACCGCATTGGAGCCCTTTTACTCAAACCACATCAATGTTTACTGTTACATTTACTACAATAAGAAAGATAGCACTTACCTCTTCCTTGCCATCCCACTGTGCTTGTTCACTTGGCTCAAAGGCAGAGTCAATCTTTAAGCCGAGACCACGTCTCCCTCGTTGTTTGGATGTTTCCACAATGTCTATCCGTCCTTCCTCTGTACGACCCAGACCCATACCTTCCTTGTATCCCATGTTGGCCTAAGGAAGAAAGAAAAAAAAACACAGAAAAATTGTGATAGGTATGTGAAATTGAAATAATCGTAACATTGATAATTCACATTTTAGTAAGGAAAGGACACAAAATGCTTTAAACAGATGCGTTGGAGAATACCATGTTGAATAACCATTCATAGCTTGCTGTTGAAGGTATCAGGGGAATACCACATTGAATAAACATTCATAGCTGGTTGTTGAAGGTAATTGGGGAATAACATGTTGAATAACCATTCATAGATTGCTGTTGCAGGTAATTGGGGAATAACATGTGAATAATCATTCATACTGTAGCTTGCTGTTGATTTGTAACAGGGGAATACCACGTTGAATAACCATTCATAGCTTGCTGTTGAAGGTAATTGGGGAATAACATGTGAATAATCATTTATACTGTAGCTTGCTGTTGATTTGTAACAGGGGAATACCACGTTGAATAACCATTCATAGCTTGCTGTTGAAGGTAACAATGTCACTTATAATAATTTATCACCGTTTTAGAGATTGCTGTGATTCTTTTCCACCCGGACTTTTCACTGTAATGACACACATCACAGTGTGTTTCCAGCACAATCTTTTGAAGAACTTGCATTGCTCTCTCCATGATGTCAAATGTGTGAATCAGTGTTCTAGAAAGCTCAGGTTGGTATGCCACAAACAGAAGTTGATGAATATATCAATTATAAAAACTAACGCTACTGCTACACTTTTGCCAATGTGAGGCTAATGCACAAAGACTTTGAGACCAAACGAATAAAGGACAAAACAGTGTAGGCTTGTTATGTTTACTATATCCTATCATACACAGCCACTTCGAACCACAGCCATCCACCTTCTGACTTGCTTCAAGAGAGAATTTACACTGCATAGCCAACATATAAAGGACAGACATACAAATGGTAAACACAAGGACAACATACAAAGATGAGAGGTTTTTACCATCATCTTCTGGGCAGCTGAGCTATACGCTAACCCGGGCCTCTTATTACTACTGCTGCTGCTGCCCTCATTCTCTGCTGTTCCAGATCCATAACGACTGAAAGAGGGCATAAATTCTTCCTCTGAGAGAAAGAGATGTAACAATACTAAATATTGTCTAAATTGCAATAAATTATCCTTTCCATACAAATATATTCAATTCATCATAGCAAATGGATAAATATAAATGTATAATAATATACTAAGATTAATTGAGCAGACATTGTAAAAAATTGAAAATTTAAATAAAGTTTGAAAATTAGTAGCTCTTAGAATTTTCTTTTGAAGTCCGATCACAATTGGGCAGCACATATGGTTTTGGAACCTGACAAAAAATCCACTTCTTTTCAAGAAATAATTTTTGATTTTTTGATTTCATTTATTTATAAATTTGTTTCTTCACTACATTACAAGGAAAAACAAATGAATAACAAGCTGTGAAAGGAACTACATTAAAAACCCTGGATGAAAAGAATCATAGAAAAAATTAATTATTATTACATTAAGCAATTCTTAATCCATCCTCCTCCCCTCATTGAGGGGAGAAGGATGTAAAAAAGAGAGTTTGACAGGTAATTTGTCCTGAACAAACTAAGTAATGTTGCAATGCATTCATAAATGTTTTAATGGATGGTCTAGACTTATGGTAATCTGGTGAAGAGAATTCAGCAACATGATAATGTAAACAGTTCCTAATAAGTTATTTTGACATTTCATGGTATAGAAATTATTACATTGTTTAAGGGTCATGAAAACTAGAGTTTGTAGCAAAAACATTATTGAAGAGTTATCGGTAAACAAACTTAACCACATTTAAATTAATTATATCAGACAATTGCAGACAAAGTCGTTAGTATGATCACATAGTTGAGCATGTGCAACAGGGTGGATTGCTTTTTCTGAAGTGTTTATCAATCTTTTCATGTGGCGTAGGCTGGTTCCAAGCAAACAGTACTATAATTAAGTAAAATGAGGTCAAATTAAAGTCTGATAAATGGTTCTAAGAATTTCCTTGAAAGGATATGCTTCAGTTTTGATCAAATTCCAGCCCCTTTTGAAACCTGCCTAGAAATATGATCAATGTGTTCACACTGAGAAAGTTTAAACTCAATGTACACACATAGAAATTTTATGTGATCAACCGTATAGATACCATTACCATTTATTAAAAGTTTAAGTGAACATTACTAATCTTTGAATTCAAACCTACATAATAATTTTTTTCAATATTAACTGAAGATTTGTTTGCAGAAAACCAGTTTAAATACTTTTGCAATTCACCGCAAATGGTCTCTTGCAATAAGTTAAGATTCCTATCTGAAAGAAATGTTTGTGTCGACAGCAAATAACACTATGTCACATTCCAAATATCATTAATGTAATTATAAATAAATGTGGACCCAGAAAAGAACCCTGGGGGAATACCACAGTGTATATTTCAAAACTATTAATTATTATCATGATAAGATATAAACTGTTTTCTGTTGGAAAGATTGCTCGTAAACCAAGTAAGAACAGAACCCATAATACCACATTGATGAAGTTTTTGGAAAAGTATATTGTAGTCCATGGTGTCAAATGCCTTAGACAAGTCCAGGAAATTGCCATCAATGGAGTGATTATTGCTAATAGCAGTACTCTATTTTTTTAACTGCATCAGCAAGTGCCATTTCAGTAGAATAGCCAGCATGAAAACCATATTGACCATCACAAATAACATGTTTTTCAAGAGAATTATTTACTCAGTCATTCAGGAACTACTGTCTGCATATATTAAATTACGTAACATGGATATGTGTATTGCTTCCCGATTCATTGACATATCTTTCTTTCTGGAAAAAGCAATTGATACTTTCACAGTTACAGTAGCATAACTAGGACACTGTGGAATTGTTACTGCTATGTAGCCTAACCTATAACGTTTACGTTAACACTGTAACTAAAGTGTAGCCTAACTAAAAGTTGTATACCGTTCAATTGGTCACTTCTCTGCTTCTTCGGTTTAATTTCATCCGAAACTTTCTGACTCTGTGACCTCTTCGACATCTTGATTCACATCGATTAGAAATTACTGATTTTGAATAAAACGTTTGTGGAAAGAAGGTCACAGAACCAATGTCTAGCTTGTGATTTGTGTTATTGACCAGTTCAGACTGTCACAAACCCAAGCGTGTGATGTATTTCGGAATTCCCCGACAGTGGGCGCGTAGCTATAATATGACATTTATATGTGCTGTGAATACCCCTTTTAGTTACCCTTGTATGATGTGTACCATATGTAACCCTGCAGCAGTTGCGTCGCCAGACATTTCAATCTTGGGGGCACAGGAAGGGCACAGCATTTAATTAGGGGAAACAATGTTTATTTTTTAATGCCGTCCTGTGAAAGGGGTCTAAGAGGAGGGGGTGACATTTTTTGGTAATTCAGGGTCCTTATAGATGCAATCTGGTGATATATTTTGCAACTTGAAGTAATTTTATGTTCAAGAATTTTCGGGCTTAGTCTGTCCGATATTTATGTTTCCAATTGAGGCGGATAAAAAGAGTTATACAAAAAGTGGAAACTAATCCTTTGCTTTTATAATGTTTTTAAATAAGAGTGTTGAAATTTAAATTTAAATACAGGGTATAGTACTTTAAGCACAAGCGGTTCACGCCGGGAGCTTTGTGACCTTGTTAGTGAACAACTGGTAATTGTGATGGTCGGTGAAAAGAAGTTTTATGATGAACATAATACGTTTCGTCATTGTAAAAAAAAATGTTTTGAGTATTTGTTTTAAACACTAAATATCGCATCTGGCGGGGCACCTGGCGGCGCGACTTTATTGGGGGAGGTCACGTGTCCACCCCGCCCCCAGGCCACCCCTTGGCGACGACACTGCTTGGCAGAGTCTGGAAAGAGGACGATCATGATGATAAGAGAAAAGCAAAGGTGGAAAAAAAAATGGACGAAATAAATGTGTCGCATATACTTTAATCTGAGTTGAATATAGCGGATCGGAGATGGACCAGGAGGGGTGTTGCATGAGATGACAGTGTTGTAATATACTCGAGTAGTACTCAAGTAGCTTTTCCGATGTTAAAAGTAGACTACTCGTTCTCGTCATTTAATACAAGCACTCTGCAGCCGCTAAAATTAGTCGCACTTGTAATCGATTTAAAGTACTTGGTACTCGCTCATGACAAATATTTACGAAAGAGTACTTATGTAAGGCAAAAAGAATCGTAAAACCGATGTTACAGCAGGAAGCCACATCATTTTTCAATCATTTTGGCATTCCGTGGTATAATATATAACAGCCGCGTATCCAGGGGGGTGTTGGGGGCGCGCGCCCCCCGGGTAAGAAAAAGGGGAGAGAAAAAAAAGAGAAGAAAAAAAGGGAAAAAAGAGGGAGAAAAGAGGAGGAGAGGAAGGAAGGGAAAAGAAAAAGAAGAAAGAGAGAAAAGGAGGGAGTAAAAGAAAAACGCCAAGACACCGGGAAGAGAACGAGGAACAGTGTCATCATTATAGCGCTGATCCCTATGATATACACAGGGTAGCCAGTGACGGATCGAGGATTTTGGAAGGGGCGTGCACCTCACCCTACCCCTTACACCGACAACTCCATTTTTGACGTTTCCATTTTTCCTCTCTCACTAATGTATCTATATATATACTATATATGGTCTAAAATAACGCGTGTGTGTGTATGGACGCCTTAAACAATTTTACAATTGTGCTATGAAACCAAATGTGGCTGGTCTCGAACTCGACCAAGTCGTCGGGGAACATGACGCAATTCGGGAAGGGGCGACCACCCCCCTAGCATATTTTTTTACGATATCGCTAGTAATTTCAAAATAGAAAATGCTTAGCAGGTGCGTATCCAGGGGGGGGCCTTGGGGCGCGCGCCCCCCGGGTAAGAAAAAAAGGAGAGAAAAAAAAAGAAGAAAAAAGGAAAAAAGAGGGGAAAAAAGAAGAAGAGGAGAGGAAGGAAGAGAAAAGAAAAAGAAGAAAGAGAGAAAAAGGAGAAAAGGAGGGAGTAAAAGAAAAACGCGAAGACACCGGGAAGAGAAAGAGGAACAGTGACATCATTACAGCGCTGAAGGGTAGCCAGTGACGGATAAATGATTTCGTAAAAGTGTGACTCACCCTACCCCTTACACCGACAACTCCATTTTTTGACGTTTCCATTTTCCTCTCTCACTAATGATCTATATATATACTATATATGGTCTACCATAACGCGTGTGTAGAATGGTGCTATGAAACCAACTGTGGCTGGTCTCGAACTCGACCGTGTCGTCGGGGAACATGACGATTTTTGGGATGGGGGCGACCGCCCGCCCCCCCCCCCCATTCAGCATTGTTTTAAATGATATCGCTAAGTAATTTCAAAATAGAAAGTGCTTAGATGCAACTTACAAGGCCTGAGAAGTGTCATTTCCAGAGATCTGGGAGACATTTTCGGCCAAAATTTGCTTGTACGCTTCGCGCTAACAAAAGGTGCTGGGTAGTGCCATTTCCAGCGATCTGGGAGGCATTTTCGGCCAAACTTTTCTTGTACGCTTCGCGCCAACCTATGGTGGCGCTACGCTGAGATAATTTGCCTACAGGCTTCGCCCCTCCCTTGGCAAATTCCTCGCTACGCGCATGTTCGAATTTGTAACGCAAACAGCAGATATCACATCATATCATTGAGCATGAAAATGGCGTTCCAGGATGAAAAGCCTCAAAACTGTCCGACTTGCCTGGAAAAATAACCAAAAATTTTCGCGCGCGAAGCGCGCGTTCAACATGTTAATGTCAATATCATATAAGCAAGCATCGGTTATTACATCGCATGCCATCATGTACCGTACGGTCCGTTAAAATTGCACAGTATACCGCGGGGTGCTAATGTAAACAACGACATGTCTCATGTAGATGTATAAAGAGCATGGAGGTCCAATTATGTCAAAACTCTCTTTTACATTAGTAATGGCGAATTAGGGGTTGCACCCCCGCCGCGCAGTGGCGGAGCGTCTTTACGGTCAGGGGGCGCATGCCCCCCCCCCCCCTGACGGACTCAAATGGACTGCTGGCGCGTTTTTCAGCTCTTTACCACTTTTTACTTATTCTAGATTATTGACTTTTTTATTGCGCTCTCATCTACTTATTGACATTTGTCACATTTTGTTGGTGTAATTTGGAAATGACACCTATTTATTCTTCGTTTATCTGCAAATTAGCCAGGCCCGGAAAGGGTCATTTCCGGCGATCTAGGGAGTATCTTTACTCAAAAATTTTCTCTACGCTACGCGCCAACCAGTGGTGGCGCTCCGCTTAGATAGTGTTGAAAGCGCCCCTACAGACCATTCTCGACCTCCTGACCAATACCCCTAGCTCCGCCACTTCCGCCGCGCCTCCTACGCCTATGTGTATAGTGTTCGGTTTCGGAAATATCTGGTATTTTTTCATTTCCTTCAACCAAGTTTTATAATAGCCGTTATAAGAGGTTGCAATATTTGTACACCAATAAATTAACTGTGTCTGAATTTTCGAAAATTTATGACCAACATTCTACATCACACTTCCCTCTACTCGTGCAATTTTTACCGGTCTGTTAGGGGTTCAAGGAAGTTTTTCTATATTGGTTGTCCATAGATGAAATTTTGTACAACATTATGGGTATGTTTTGAAGTGAGTTTATTCACGAGAAATGTGAATTTTCAAATTCTGAACAAATATGGGGCTTAAAACCTTGAAAAGTGGGGCTGACGGGTATTGTGGGCCGCGACGTAGAATCACCTACAAAAGCAAAGACCCACAGGAGATGCGATTAGGTCGAACATGATGTGTACCGGGTTGACAATCTTCAAAAAGGTTATGGATGGAAAAAAAAACTATTGGTAAATACTTGGTTCTCAGGCAAAAAGTGTACATCTGGTTGGTCATTTCAAGCCCGAGAAGTGCCGTTTCCGGTGATCTGGGGATATAAGAAATTTTCTTGTACGCTGCGCGCCAACCGATGGTGGCGCTCCGCTTAGATAGTAATTCGCGCCCCCCCCCCCCCCCGGGTTTGAAAATCCTGGATACGCGCCTGCTTAGATACAACTAACAAGGCCTGGGAAGTGTCATTTCCAGAGATCTGGGAGGAATTTTCGGCCAAAATTTTCTTGTACGCTTCGCGCCAACTCATGGTCGCGCTACGCTTAGGTAGTTTGCCTACAGACTTCGCCCCTCCCTTGGCAAATTCCTCGCTACGCGCATGTTCGAATTTGTACAGCAAACAGCAGATATCAAATCATATCAATGAGCATGAAAATGGCGTTCCAGGATGAACAGCTTCAAAACTGTCTGTGTGTGTAGTGAAAGGCGAAGGAGCCCAATTTGATTTGGGGAGCTGTAACGACTTGCCCGAAAAATATAACCAACATTTTTCGCGTTCAACATGTTAATGTCAATATCATATAAGCAAGCATCGGTTATTACATCGCATGCCATCGTGTACCGAACGGTCCGTGAAAGTTGCGCAGTATACCGCGGGATGCCCATCTAAACAACGAAATGTCTTTATGTAGATGGAGAAAAAGCATGGAGGTCAAATTATGTCAAAACTCTCTTTTACATTAGTAATGGCTAATTAGTCGGCCAAGCTTAGAACTATTTTAAATAATTACCAAGGGGATGATTTTTAATTAACTTCCTTTAGATGTAGCTATGTATTGCAATTTAATTTTCTTTCAGTTTAGGTGCCCGAAAAATTCTCAGCATATTGCCCGAATTTTCAGAAAAAAATATTGGGGGGGGGGGGGTGCAGTCCCCGCCTCCTACGCCTATGTGTGTAGTGTTCGGTTTCGGAAATATCTGGTATTTGTTTCATTTCCTTCAACGAAGTTTTATAATAGCCGTTATAAGAGGTTGCAATATTTGTACACCAATAAATGAACTGTGTCTGAATTTTCGAAAATTTCCTGACCAACATTCTTCATCATATTTCCCTCTACTCGTGCAATTTTGGCCGGTCTGTTAGGGGTTCAAGGAGGTTTTTCTATATTGGTTGTCTATAGATGAATTTTTTTGCAACATTATGGGTATGTTTTGAAGTGAGTTTATTCACGAGAAATGTGAATTTTCAAATTCTGAACAAATAATGGGCTTAAAACCTTCAAAAGTGGGGTAATGTGGGCCGCGACGTAGAAACACCTACAAAAGCAATGATCCACATGACATGCGATGAGGTCGAACATGATGTGTGACTGGTGACAATCTTCAAAAAGGTTATGGATGGAAAAAAAAACTATTGGTAAATACTTGGTTCTCAGGCAAAAAGTGTACATCTGTTTGGTCATTTTCAAGCCCGAAAAGTGCCATTTCCGGGGATATGGGGGGTATCAAAACCAGAAATTTTCTTGTACGCTACGCGCGAACCGATGGTGGCGCTCCGCTTAGATAGTAATTCGCGCCCCCGGGTTAGAAAATCCTGGATACGCCCCTGTATAATATATACTCATCCCGGTCTCTACCCCAGCAGTAGGGCCTATCATAACTTGTAGACTCATGTGGCCTAGAATATTGTAAAGTTACGAAACGTAGAGGGTGAGAAGACAAAGAATTAATGCGTTATAGTTAGGTAGGTTAACTTACTACGTACGGAACAATAAGTAGCATCATTGCAGTATTATACACTTGTGTACACATTACGATGTTGCTTGCCACTGCCATGTTGTCATTCCAATTCTCAGAATATTACTGATAATATTCAAACATTCTGTATTGGCAAACAATAACATCACATTATAAACTGCTACATTATTGTATTTAAAGGACCAACAGGGAATAGATATACGTATAAGGTTCTTTCAATTAAATAAATAAAAGTACTTGATAACTGAACTCGAAGATTACTTGTGTGAAAGACAAGGGGGCGGAACCGGGGGGGGGGCACAGGGGGCACGTGCCCCCCCACTTTTCCTCAGGTTAAAAATGTGCCCTTTTTCTACATAAAAATTGAGGTGTCTCAAGCTAGCAATTAGAGGCCAGGGAACCAGAATGAACACTCGGGAAGGGCCGTTTCCGGCCATCTAAGGGTTTGTAAAACCAAAAAATTTCCAGTACGCTCCGCGCCAACCGATGGTGGCGCTCCGCTCAGATAGTCGTGCATACAATTTGCAAATCCTGGCTACGCCCCTGACTTTTAATGAATTTTTTGTTAGTCAAACTCAAAGCTATTTCGAATGGGGAAAAAAAATTGTAAAGATATTATCAAGAAATAAACTCTCATTCAGATGATTCCTACATTAGCAACTATATAGCATGTTTTCACCTCATTTGTCTCAAAAGAAAACTTGTTCCTTGTTTCCCAATTTGCACATTGGATATTGCAGTGCTATATGCATATTTTCCTTGAGGGGGGGGGGGGGGGACGTTGATGGAGTGATGTGTATATGCAAATAAGATAATACAATAAGAGTTATAAAGGGTACTAAATATAATGCTGCATCAGTCCAATCGAATTTCTGCAAAGTGCCCTTTGATGTTGGTGCCCCCCCCCCCCCAGATTGAAAGTGCTTCCGCCGCCCTTGGTGAAAGAGTACTCGTACTCGGTATTATATGCTGTATTCGGATCCTAAAATGCAGTACTCGGACTATATGGTACTTGATACACATTATAGTAGGAATACGGAGGGCAGGACGAGTGTAGACCACGGAAGTAGTATACGAACTCAGGAGGTGTTAATATATGAACCGTGGTGTATACTTAATGTTGACGTAATAATCAAATTTTAGGGTCGGACAAAGATACAGCATTAGAACCCAGCATCATATTGAAAATAAAACTGAACTGGCGGACAGTCTCACGAAAGTTTGGTCGGCGTTCAATAGGTACATATCCTGAATGTGTTGTCGTCTGCTACACAACCCGCGAAAATCGAATTGATCCAAAGTCAGTGCACAATCCTCTGCTTACCTGTGCTCGAAAATCCCACCAAACTGGCAAACACAAGATCGATCGTGTCAAGCTAACGCATTCCAGATTCTTGATTTGCCTATATTCTGATGTAGTCAATCACAAAATCATATTAACCTAACGTTACTGTACTGTACGAAATTTTAGCAGCTACTACTAGTACTAGGGCCTAGTTCTATAGGCAATTAATAATACAGCCTAATAATATTACTGTAGCCTAGGCTAGTACACTTGTAGTAGGCCTAGACCTAAATTAAAACGTAGCTAGTATAATGTTCGGTATTTAAATGTCCAAACTAATATAATCATTAGTTTTCTTCTAAAAGAAATAATCACACAAGACAAAGAGGTGGGGATTGTAAACTGATAGGTCTTTATTCAACAATGTAATACACCTAGGCCTATAGCCTACAGCTCTGTTAAAAAACAGGGTAGCCTAGGCCTAGCCTAACTTAGGACTACTGTAACTTCTAAGTGTAAGGCTTAACAACTTTACAAGATACATTAGTTACAAGATTCATCATCATTGAATTCTTTCCTAACTATCTGCCTTTAGGCTTTAACATCTGACTAATCCATATTGTTACTAGGGCTGGGGTGTATATTGTCATTTGTAATTTGTAAACTAATTCTTAGTCATTACATTTTACAGTAGTTACAAGTTACAACTAAGTCTACATAGGCTATAGCCGTTGGTCTAAAGTTAGAGTGATTAGAAGCCTTGATTTTCAATAGCTAAAAACTGCTAGGTTGCACATTAAACTGATCACAAGCATTCTCAAGCCCGTTCTGAGGCCAAATGCCCAGCTAAAGTGAGAAATGGAATTAGTTAGGTCTACAGTACATGCATAGGTATTGTGGTGTACGGTAATGCTGTGTGTCCCCTAATTTTGCATTCTGTGTTATACACATTTAGCTGCTCTGCCATGCTCATTATTCAAGTTGTAACCACTTTTGCAATTTTACTCTACAAAGCCTAGATAGAAATGACCAAAATGAAGGAAGAAGTTTGCATTTTGAGGCTCTGTTGTGTATTATTCTAGGGACAAACTAAAACGAATGACAGCGAATGACCGAATGACAATTGACTTTGTACAGGGTAAATTATCATTTGCGAATGACAGCGAATGACAGCGAATGACAGCGAATGACAGCGAAGGACAACGAAGGACAACGAAGGACAGTGTTGAGTGGAGATAGAATGATTAACGGAGTGGAGTAAATGCGGTTATTGGTTTTCTGCGCAAAAATGATTTGAGGAAAATCGCATGTTACGTGGTTGCAGGGTTTTGGTGTAATTTACGGATAGAAACCACAAGGAAAGATTTTTTGTGAGAATGCGCTTGAGTACTGTGCTTTTTACCTCTGTAGATTTATATAGAAAGATAACTGAAGCCGTTTCAAGATTATAGTATTGTTAGTTTCTAACAATTAATATCAGAAAAATGACGTTAAATTTACTTTTTAAAATCAGACTTACAATTTCGCTTACTATAAGGTGCGTTTTTATCTTGTCCGTACTTTACTAGATCTAGATACCCACGAAGTCTGAACTGTGATATCCGGTTGAAGCAAATGTCTGTGCTGTCATTATTGTCATTCGTTTTAGTCAACGCATTTTTTTAGTGTGTACAACATATTGTCATTCGTTATGTGTAACGCATTTGCCATTCGTTTTAGTAACACCCTTATTCTACCCATTTATCGAAATTAAAGTATACAGTAAACTTCAATGCATGCGCGTAGTTAGGGAAACTTTGATTGCTTAGAGCAGTTTGAATTCTGACCATTATGACTATAATTCTTTCTATTTCTGGCAGAAGTTTGTCAAACCATTTATAAAATTTTTAATCTGCAGGATAGGACCAAACTTCTGAGCAAAATCTGTGTGATCATCATCACTGCTATATCCTTTAATTAATACACACTAATACTGCAATTACTATCTCAAATTTTAGTATACCATCAAATGGCCTAGCGACCAAAAATTTATATCACTAAAATAAAAAAGGGTCATGCTCAATGCGAAATCAAATTATTCCTGTGGTTGGCCAGAAATTCAACATGGTTTCCTTAAAAATAATTTCTTTGCCTGTAATGTGAAATTTAAACAGTTATCTTTTTTAAACATGAAATCACAGAGGTGCATATAACTTCTCCTACTTGTGTAGCCATTGCATAAGGCCAAAATTGCATGTATATATGTACAGAAATAGCCACACTAAATCATTGTATTCTAATAGTGATAGAGAAGTTGGATTATTGGCTACATTATACTGTCAGACTAATAACATTATATTACCCACTTCAATCATCCTGTCAAATATTGACTACTGATTTTTGAATTAAAGTCCCATTCATCATTTCAATTACAAGAAAAAGTTTGTAAGTTTCTTGGTTTATATGTGAAATTATATATATATTTTGTGAGCTGTTTTAGGTGTTCAGTAGTCAGCAGTGTTAGTCGGTTGTATCTCAAGAAATACTACTTTCTAATTGAGCTGTGCACATTGGTTTCCCTCTGGACAGAGCTTGTAAAATATCAGGAAATGTTATAGGTATCATTGTTATTTTTTGGTGGTAAGGATTAGTATAGTTCCTCCTGATTCACTGATATTGTGAACGGATTTGAAATTCTTATCTTGATGAGTACTGTAGGCATATTACTCGACATAAATTTGAAGACATGAAATATCTTCAATCAAAATTTCATCATAAAGTAAGCACAGCCTACAGTAGGCTTACTGCACTTACTTCATGATGGTACATGTGTTCATTGCAAACAAAATTGATAGTGTTAAAATTTCAAAATTACAAGGAAAGTATAAACGGGCCTAGCCTAGGCTCAATGCAAGGTCTATGAAATAAACTGGACAGCTGCAACATGCATGACACTTTTGGAAACTATTAAATGGCATGTAGAAACCACAAGACAAAATTGTCTCTATTATCCTGTTGCCATCATAATTTGCTATGACACTAGAACTCCAAATAATATGCAGTTACTCTTCAAAGAATATGAGCATAGTTTATTTCTGTAAGAAAGTGATTGTTACTTTACCTGTTTGTCTCATGATGCATGAGATACTATAAGGAGTTGCTAAGAAAACTTAGCTTTTGTCGTCTTGACTTTGCAATGTTACATTTGACTTCTCAAAAATTTCAAATATCATGAGATATTACTTAAAACTCCTTGGTCTCAATTTCTATATCAAAGATCTATATCTCATTTGTCAGACTGTAACATGTAAGAAATGTCATCATATAATACCAGTTTGTCTCAAGCAAATTAATTTTACTGTACATGACAACTAATGATGCAGTAAATTTGATGTATGGAAATCACTTTTTTTGTTGGCTTTCTTGCCGGCCTTTATACCTTCAGTGTAACACAAATGTCAGAAATCAAATTATTCATATAGATAACTCTTGATCCAACATCAGCAAAAATATTAAAGCTATGCCAATCAGTTTCCTTCACTGAAACATGTACAATATTTGAACACTCAATATGTGGGAATAACTTAATGGGTAAGAATCTTGAAGCAATGACTTTAATGGATACTTTTACTTACCATAAAATAATACAGTCTTTGTTGCTTTGGCCTTGTGTAATTCTAGTCTCTTTATTCCAGGCATTTCTTTTAATAACTTTAATACATTTAAAAACTTTAATAATATGATATCTAGTCATAGATGCTACTTTCCACACATACTATAAATTTGATGTCTATAATGAAGACCTTGAGAATATTTTTTACCCTAGTTGGCAATTTGAAAAATAAGCAAGATGAAAATATGAAAGTCATTGAGGGTGCATAATTAAGTTAGGAACTCGATTACTGTTCTATATATGGGCTTGGCTAAGGATTCTCCAGCTTGATATTATAATGACTCTCTGTGTATCATGTATCTTCAGCATGAAGTATCAGATGTATACACATCAAGGTTAAAGGTTGACCTGCGTATCGTTAAAGCAATGAGTCAGTCCAACAGCCGAGGCAATCCATCTCATCCTGGACGAGGAGGGAGAGGAGGAGGAGGATGGTCCAGAGGAGGCAGAGGATACCCAAGGAGAGGTGGTTACCAAAGGGGAAGAGGTAGTCATCATTCAATCATTCAATGACCTACAGGTGTAATTTATGTTACCTAATTGAAGTTCAATGTATACTTCCCAGATGTTTTGAGTATAAATCATATTCTTAGACCCGATGAAGGACATTTTTGACGCAGGCACACATAACCAATTATAACATGTTTGCTTGCTTACATGTAGATTTAACAGTAAGGTCTTACAACATTTCCTTGAAACAAAGGGTGGATATAGTATAAATATCTTGTCAGTTTATTTCAAAATGTACATATTGCAAAGTTCAACTAAAAGGTTATTCATCCCAAATTGTATGTTCATTATGCCTTGTTGAGCAAAGCCAATGTGGTTGTATGTTGTTTCTAATATTTCATGTTCTGCCTTTAAGGTAATTGGAGATACAGTGGAACATCATCCTCTCAAAGCAGTCGGCCACCAGCTGCCAGTTATAGACAAGCTGACTTGGAGAATCCTCTTGGAAATTCATCAGCTTACAAAGGTTGGAGAAAATATTTCCCTGATGTAGGTAAGTTTATCTATCCCAGCAATTTTTACTTTATCTGTGAAGATGTGTTTACTTCTTTTGATTAAATTTATTCTTTTACAAAAGGTTGTGTTGGTAAGACCTTATGATCATATTGCTTACTTAGCTTTTCATTCATATTTATTCTATCTTTCATTCTTAAACACTTTCAAACTTAATTTACCAAGTTCATTTTAACATCTCTTTACTAGATTACATTGCTGATTCTCCTTCTGTCATCAAAGTCAAAGCGTTTGAGAAATTCTTCATTTCCAGACTTCCTCAATATGACAAGGTAGATAAACATTTTGCATTTAAGGTATTTAGCGTTTTTGGCATAGTCCACTGGTGCAAGATGCCAGAGGAATCATTGAGTTAAGGCGTTAGACAAGATTGTTACATGCTAAGAAATGGATAAACAACAGGCATATATATAGTAGAGCTGCCGGTTAAAATGTTGGAATAATATGGATTAGAGAAATGTTTGACATAGCACCCTATTTATGGTATAGATGAACAAGAGGAATCAGAAAACTCATTTCCTGGCAAACTTTGATTGGACCACACCACACACACCACCACACCACCACACACCATCATAACTCACCAATCCTTCCTTACCTTTGTTGTTGTTGTTGTTATTTTGATCTTAGCACCCTAGATATTGTAAAATGAAAAATGTCTCTAGCAGGTCTAGCTGGATCCCTCTACTCTCGGAGTTTAATTGTCCTTGGTAAATGATCTTCTACGACTGGTCCATTGTTTAACATTGATGATGCCTTCACATGAGGTCCTCTGTTTTATTATGAAAGATCTTTGATTATTCTAATTTCAGATCAGTTGAATCATTGCAGAATATAACATTAAGACTATGTTTCATATTTTGATTAATATGCATATGCATGATTAGCTTGCATAAATAAGAAAGATGGAAAATGTCATAGTGATCAACAATATTACACTACAGTTTGCTTGGCCTAATATATCTTTAATAAGATAACAGTCAGTCCCCAGCTAGTTTAACATTTACCTGATGAGAATCTGAACTTCAGTTTCTGCTGTAGGTTTACACCTCCACATCTGTTGATGTCGCAATGCTTGGAATCCTATGCTGCTTTATCATGGCTTGCTTAATTCTAAAGTAATAAATATAGAGATTAATCTTGAAACATAGTAACAGCAAAACAAAGGAACGTATTCTCTACTTAGTGTTCTTCCTTTTAACTTTTTTCATATTATTTTTGAAGTAAGATCCACATTCTCGACAATGCTGGTATGATCCGAACGAATATTTTCTGCATGTTTATATGTAACAGGATGAGATCGAGAGTCAGGGCAGTGTTAACGTAGATTATGCAGAACTCAGGGAAGATGCTGCCCTCAAGGATGTTATAACTAATATAAGAGAAGAACTGAGAGATATGCCAGATCAAATCCTCAAATGTCTTGGATTAGCCATTCACCAGGTGATTATTATACAGTCATGTGTTTTATACTACCCTGATGTCAAGGAGTGACCAAGCTAGAAATCTTATTGTTTGTACCATCTGCTTTATTAGTCATTATTAGTCATATAAAGCTGATATAGAAGGACAGCAGTTTTCAAAACCAAGTAATTGATCAGGGCAAACTTTTAATCATCATCCAAGATGACTAAATGTCTGTTCGGGTGACCAAATCTGCTTTGGAGGTTGTCCAACAGACTAGTCTTTTATATCAAATTCAGATTTCCTTGTAACTGACTATCCCAAATAGGTGACTTGATGAATTGGATTGCAATCTTGCAGTTAATTAGTGGGGCACAATGTTTATTTGGGAATGCAGTCCTGGGGGGGGGTCTAAATGGAGGGGTTGTCCCCCTCCCCTTTGAGAAATTTGTGATTAGTTAAGGGTTCTTAGATGCAATCTGGTGCTATATTTTGCAACTTGAAGTAACTTTATGTTCAAGAATTTTCGAGCTTAGACTGTCCGATATTTATGTTTTTAATTGAGGCAGATAAAGTTTTTGTTTGATTTTTTTTTTTAACACTACAAACCGCATATGGGGGCACCTGGGGGGCACAATTTTTTTAGGGAGGGCACTTGCCCCCCAGGTCACCCCCTGGCGATCCCCATGCCTCCATCTCTTTGGAGATACAGAAGCAAGACAGAAATACTGTAGTCATGATTGGTCCAAAACTGGTGTTCTATACATCCAACCTGCTTTATATCCAACAATGTACATACTGGTCATTTTATGTTTGTTTTTTTTGGTACAATTTTACATCTTTGGAAGACAAGTCTCAAATGAACTTAAAACTTTTACTGCATTTGGTGTCTCCTTGTTTTACTCCATTGTGAACAATATCAACTTTAGTGACACACTCAAACTGTTTGATTGACAGCAAAATACTGTACAACCAGTCTTTGTTTTTCATATCAGCTACCTGCCATCTGTAAAATATGATATTTAATAATCATAAGTATTTCTTCCTTCATAATACCCTCAGGTACTGACAAAGGACTTGGAGCAGCAAGCCAAATTATTACAGCAACAAACATCAGGCAATACCCAAGCACTGCCCTTTGTGGTCAATGTTCCTTGCATTCATGCAAGGTAACAAACTCTTATTTGGTTCTTTAATAAGTAGTTTCATGTACAGTTTTCATATTGAGAAATATGATCACAACAGACATATATCCAACCAACTTGTTTATTAAAACACATTGTTCTTTCTCTTCGCCATGATCCCAATCACCTTGTAATATAATTGAGGGAGTAAAATCCTGAAATAGGATGTTTTCCCTCCTTCATTCACTACAAGGTAGTTCATTTTTGAAGCTATGTACTGAAGCAATTTTGCAAATAAATCCAACAACATGATAATACTAAAGTATCTTCATGTTATATTAAAAAACCCTCAATGATCAATATAAAACTTCTCATTCCAGTAAAAGTATATTTCCATAACCTCTACTACAATCAGTTTTGCTGTAAAGTATGTTCCTTACACCATCCTGTGCAATCAAGTTCTAAGTTTACTATAGTTCTAATTCATTCACCGCAAGCAAGTTAAATATCCAAAACCCTCCATTGCTATCCTGTTACATTTATTAATTTTAATTCCTTCTTTTGCTGTTTAAGAATTGTCAACTTTGAACCTATCGCATCTCTCAAGAACTTGAAAGCCAATTATTATGGTAAGTTGATCACTGTTTCATTTTCTTTTGGTTTCAACTATTTAGTTAACCTCAGCTTCTATGATGATACTGTATGTGGGTATTATTGTTTGATGCTGCATTGTTATCTTAAACATATGGCCTCACCAAGATGAAGGGATGTAAATATCAATATGTTGAAATGGTGTTAGTTTGGTGTTAATGTTTGATGCTGCATTGTTGTCTGAAACATATGACCTCACCAAGATGAAGGGATGTAAATATAATATGTTGATATGGTGTTAGTTTGGTGTTAATGTTTGATGCTGCACTGTTGTCTTAAACATATGACCTCACCAACATGAAGGGATGTAAATATCAATATGTTGAAATGGTGTTAGTTTGGTGTTAATGTTTGATGCTGCATTGTTGTCTGAAACATATGACCTCACCAAGATGAAGGGATGTAAATATAATATGTTGATATGGTGTTAGTTTGGTGTTAATGTTTGATGCTGCACTGTTGTCTTAAACATATGACCTCACCAAGATGAAGGGATGTAAATATCAATATGTTGAAATGGTGTTAGTTTGGTGATATATATTTGTGTATTAGTATGACTGTATAAAATATATAATATATAAATCAGTTTTAATTCTTTTGATGCACTAATAGTGTTTGTTTCCCAGCTCTATCTGAATCAGTTTGTTTATTTTAACAGGAAAGTTTGTGTCCATCAAAGGAACTGTGGTTAGAGTCAGCAACATCAAACCTTTTTGTACAAAGATGGCCTTTGAGTGTAACTTATGTGGTGACATTCAGGTACGTGTTATGTGCATAGGTGTAGAAACAGGGGAAAGACAGGGCCACTGCCCCTCACAACCAATATTCAAAGTGGAGGGATATGAATATGCCCCCTCACTTTTTCAATTAGTGATGCATTCTGCAGCAATGCTAACTCAGCCAACTGGATTGATTGTATTATCAACCAGAGTGCCATGCATTCAAACGATCGCTGTTTGTTTCATACACCTCATAATACGCCTGAGTATATATTACCTCTCCGAATTCAGACAAAAAGACAACTTTCTAATGTCAAAATGAAAATCTTGATGATACACTGAAATTTGTACAGATAGCAAAAGGAGAAATTGGGCATTGTCCCCATTTTCAATTTCCCTTCTGGGCCACCATATCATCTACAAAACTAAACTTCTGATGAAGAGCCCAAACTTGATTAGGTCTGGCCCTCACTTTTTGATAGCTCTTTGATGCCACTGATGTTTATTTTCTGTCAGGTAGCATTCATTACTGAAATGTTTTCTCTTCTTTCGAATAATCAAGTCTGCATATCTCTCCTCAAATAGCATTTGCTGATATCTTTTAATGAACTCAAATTGATTGATTTTATGCTTTCATATTATCTTTTCATGTCTGTGTTATTTACTTTAATATTGCAATATTTTCAGGTGGTTTGTTTACCAGATGGCAAATACACACTACCAACAAAGGTAAGAGTTTCATTTTTGTGTGAGTTACTGCTTTCTATTTGGATAACTCTGTTCTCTGAAGTAGAATCAAGTAAAGAGAATTTTATAGTTAAAGTTAGAAAATAAAAGTTAGGTTTTAGGACTATTCTGTAGCCTTGTCTAAGCAGGTAGATATGTTTATGATTTGAAGTGATGATGGTGATTTGACAAGTTCTGCAAACCTGCTCTTGTGCACCATAAGTTAGATTATAACCAAACATGGATAGTTAATAGGGATTCCTCTTGAACAATATGGTAGTTTTACAACCGGCTTAAGAACTAAACATTTGTGAAATTATGAGAAAACATGCACAGAATGAAAGAGACTTTTGGTTGAATTGAAAATTTGTTATGAGACAGTAAGTCTGTTAAAAGTAAAGTTAAAAGAACAAAGAAATCATTGGCTAGAACAGGATTCACTTCTGAGGTGACTAGTTTCAATCCTGTTCTTGCCAAAATATTTCTTTCATTATTTTTTTCTGTTATTATTGTATTGCATAATTGTTTATTACACCCAGTTAGTTTTCTTTGTTTATTTACTCGTAAAATACTAAAAGTAAATTTTGTTGTGATAAATGGAAGGGCCAGTTTTAATGTGTGAACCAAAGCATTTCTCATACCGTACTGCTGTTTGATGCAGTTTATAAGATTATTGTGTTTGACAGTTTATAAAGTGTCATCTATGAAGGTTCCATGATATTTAGAGTTCCTTTATAGAGATAAAGTCACAATCCATTTGTATTCTATTGACCTCCATTTTTACAGTGTCTGGCTTCAGGATGCAGAGGTCGCTCTTTCTCCCCGAAACAAAGTTCTCATCTAACGGAAACAGTTGATTGGCAGATCATCAAGATACAGGAGATTGTTGTGGATGACCAAAGGGAAGCTGGTCGCATTCCAAGAACAGTTGAATGTGAAATAACTAATGACTTAGGTATGTAAATCTGATACAAACATCATTCAAGAAAAGTTACATGTGAGATAACTAATGACTTAGGTATGTAAATCTGGTACAAAACATCATCCAAGAACAGTTGAATGTGAGATAACTAATGACTTAGGTATGTAAATCTGATACAAAACATCATCCAAGAACAGTTAAATGTGAGATAACTAATGACTTAGGTATGTAAATCTGATACCAAACATCATCCAAGAACAGTTGAATGTGAGATAACTAATGACTTAGGTATGTAAATCTGATACCAAACATCATCCAAGAACAGTTGAATGTGAGATAACTAATGACTTAGGTATGTAAATCTGATACCAAACATCATCCAAGAACAGTTGAATGTGAGATAACTAATGACTTAGGTATGTAAATCTGATACCAAGCATCATCCAAGAACAGTTGAATGTGAGATAACTAATGACTTAGGTATGTAAATCTGATACCAAACATCATCCAAGAACAGTTGAATGTGAGATAACTAATGACTTAGGTATGTAAATCTGATACCAAACATCATCCAAGAACAGTTGAATGTGAGATAACTAATGACTTAGGTATGTAAATCTGATACAAAACATCATCCAAGAACAGTTGAATGTGAGATAACTAATGACTTAGGTATGTAAATCTGATACAAAACATCATCCATGAACAGTTGAATGTGAGATAACTAATGACCTAGGTATGTAAATCTGATACAAAACATCATCCAAGAACAGTTGAATGTGAGATAACTAATGACTTAGGTATGTAAATCTGATACAAAACATCATCCATGAACAGTTGAATGTGAGATAACTAATGACCTAGGTATGTAAATCTGATACAAAACATCATCCAAGAACAGTTGAATGTGAGATAACTAATGACTTAGGTATGTAAATCTGATACAAAACATCATCCATGAACAGTTGAATGTGAGATAACTAATGACCTAGGTATGTAAATCTGATACAAAACATCATCCAAGAACAGTTGAATGTGAGATAACTAATGACTTAGGTATGTAAATCTGATACAAAACATCATCCAAGAACACTTGAATGTGAGATAACTAATGACTTAGGTATGTAAATCTGTATCAAGTGATCAAGTTTAAAATATATTTAGACACACCTTGACATTTGCCTCAAGAAGACATATTGGAATGTTGCTAGCTCATCTTAAATTTTCTCACTTGTATATATATGTTTGCTTCAGTCAGTCTCACCAGACAATTCTGCTTTAGCAACAGCTCTGAATATATGGTGAATACAATGAATTAACTTTCCAAGTTTAAATCAATCCTGTTCTAAGTCAGCATCAAAATTAATGTTTTCTCTGTTTTGAACCTCTACACTAACTTTTAACAGTTGTTGGAGAATGTATCTTAGAGTTAATCCACACACACACTCATACACAATGTGGTGTGATAAAGAGCTTATGTCAGTGAGCACTTTTAAGAAAAGGATAGTCTGGGGAGAGTCTAAATTATTTACAAGAAAAACATGTAAGTAATCTGAAAGTTCCTAGATTTGTTAAGTAAATTGCTTGAAAATAGTCCAGTGTGTATAGCTATTATCCCTTCTGTTTACCCGATCTCTCATAGCAATTATAATTATACTTAGCATGGCCCTGGAATGTATTTATGCCATGTTTACTTGTCTCCCCTATTTCAACTGCTTTTTTAATTAACTGTGCTTTTCTTTTCATTTGTTTACCTATCAGTTGATAGCTGTGTACCAGGAGACACTGTGACTGTTAGTGGAATCGTTAAAGTGTCAAACATAGATGAAGGTAAATTAAAAACTTGATTGTATTTTAAAATTAGTGAGAAAAACCAATTGTCTCTTATTTGTCATACATTTCTTTCAAGTAATTTTCATCTTTAACAGCACATCTGTGTTTTTTATTGTTGTTGTTGTAATTCTCTGTTTACTTGTCAACAAGAGAAGGCTCCAGCGGCGGAGCTAGGGGTATTGGTCAGGGGGGTCGAGAATGGTCTGTAGGGGCGCTTTCAACACTATCTAGGCGGAGCGCCACCACAGGTTGGCGCGGAGCATGCAGGAATTTTTTGAGTAAAGGCTCCCTAGATTGCCGGAAATTACCCTTTCCAGGCTTTGCTAATTAGCAGATAAACAAAGAAGAAAAACATCACCAACAAAATGTGACAAATGTCAATAGGTAGATGAGAGCGCAATAGAAAAGTCAATAATCGCAAATAATTAAAAAGTGGTAAAAAGCTGAAAAGGGCATCAGCAGTCCAGCGTCAGCCCCCCCCCCCCCTGACTGTATGGATGCTCCGCCACTGAAAGGCTCAATACAAGCTGTTGTTTCTTATACAATCATCACGGTAGGGATTAAGTTTCCTTCTCGATTCCTGTTGGCTTCCACTAATCTGATCCAATTTGTGAGTAGCCTGTAATCCTACAAAGATCATTTGCATCATAAACATCCATTGTGACTGTTGAGAGCAGACATGGATTTACAATATTTACTCTATGAGTATTTAATCCATAAATCAGTGTTAGAAATATGCCCTTTAAGCTCCATTTGTGTATTTGTTTTTTTTTTAAATCTTCATATCTCTTTCCCTCAGGTCGTGGAAGAAACAAAGACAAGTGTATGTTTCTTTTGTACATTTTTGCTAATTCTATCTGTAACTTAAAGAGAGGCAAGAAAGTGACTGAGTCTGACTCTAATAGTGGCATCACTATGGACTTTAACATCAAGGAGCTCTATGCTGTGCAGGAAATTCAAAGCCAGCCTAATTTATTCAAATTAATTGTCAGGTGAGCGTGTGATTTAATTGATAAACAAAGCATTATTTGCTTGTATTATTATTATTTTTTTTTTTTAATTTCTTTTATTCGCCCTCTCAAAAAAACAGTAAGGCAACCAATAATAGAGTACAATGAATTGACCAAAACATGCACACAAATATATTGCATATTTTAGTATCAAGTTCTATCATATGGTTATTGTACCCACTAAATAAAACCAAAATAATAGCATATGTATGTCCCAATATTTCTGTCCATACTGAAAGACTAGATCATGTGACGTACATCCAGACATGATGAATCAAGGTTATCGATTGCCTTTGTTGAACTGCAAAGTTAATGCATGAATAGCTAGTCTCTTAAGTTTGAAAACAATCTTTTTTCCTTGATTTTAAATCCAAGATTCTGTCAGTTACTTCAGTTTTCATTTTCTCACATGACTGTTGTAATTATCATGTTAGAGTTAAGTAAGT
Source organism: Apostichopus japonicus (assembly GCF_037975245.1). Classification (NCBI taxonomy): domain Eukaryota; kingdom Metazoa; phylum Echinodermata; class Holothuroidea; order Aspidochirotida; family Stichopodidae; genus Apostichopus; species Apostichopus japonicus. Next base: position 40,864,139 of record NC_092568.1, read on the forward strand.
AATGGTCAGTGATAATCTGTTAAAGTGTTTTATCACCTCCATATTCAGTTCTTTATGTTTATATCCATTACTTCGTTATCAAATTGATTTTGCTGAACGATTTGTGGAACATGAAGATGATATCCCTGTTTTGTTATCAGTCTTCCATACAGGCTGAATTATGCCACATGAATGATGCAATTAAAATAATAGTCATCAATTTATCTTTGTTGCTCTTCTTATAGCTCCCTCTGTCCAGCAATCTACGGCCATGAAATGGTGAAAGCTGGTCTCTTACTTGGTCTGTTTGGAGGGTCTCAGAAGTTTGTCAGTGACAAGGTAACAATAGTTATTCTGTGTTCTGTTTTAATTTCACTTCATACACCATATCCAAGATTGCTAAACAACTTTTATCCCAGTCATCTCATTCTGTTATCAGTTTGTCTGATCTCCAGGATTGCAGGTAGAAGGAGAGCAATTATCTGTTTTTCCCCCTTCTTGACTCGACATTTGTATAGTTAACGATCATTATGTACATATGTTTAACCCTTACCCGATTAGAATTTACAATCTTAAAATGTAAAAGTCTTCCACAGTTGTTACCTTTATCATCATGTGGTTCTTTCTACTTTCGCTATTTTGGAATGGTCATCCACTATAACTTGTATACGGATGTATCTTAAACACCTGGGCACGTTTTACTTTTTGTCCTATAGAACCGTATCCCGGTAAGAGGAGACCCTCACATCTTAATTGTTGGTGATCCAGGCCTTGGGAAGAGTCAGGTATAATCATTTTCAACAACACAACTAAGAAAAATTATCTATTAACAATTCCCTCTGAGTGGATGTATTCTTTTCATATTTCATGCATTTGAGACAGAATGATATTTATTCAGTAAATGTATTGTACTTCAATGCCGTTAGGGTGGGATATTATTATTAAGGCTTCTTTGTTGCACAGACAAACTGTCAGATTTTACAATTATGAGAAACTAGCTTTACTCTATTAATGAGCTTGTTATTAGTAATATTATTAAACTTCATGTTACTCACTTGGATGATCTCATTAATGTACTGTAGGACATGTTAAATGGAAAGTATGTCTAATGAATTATATGTTGGAATGATTGCATTTGTAACCAATAAGTCATAATATGAAGGTTTGTCCTCTGATGTTTGAATAGCTATTGGGTTTGCTTGTATATTAACAAAAATTGATTTGATCTGATTTAAATCCCATACAAAATTCTGCAAGTGTAATTTTCATTGTCTGCTGATGTTTTCATAAGAGGGCATTATACATCAATCTGCCTTTCTAATGACTGTTTTTGAAATCTGTTTTGTGTGTGTGTTGTAGATGCTGACAGCTGCTGCCAATGTTGCCCCCAGAGGAGTTTATGTTTGTGGTAACACCACCACGTCCTCTGGTCTGACTGTTACCCTCTCTAGAGACAGTGGTACTGGGGACTTTGCTCTGGAGGCTGGGGCTTTGGTCCTTGGAGATCAAGGTACAGAAACCAATGGAGTGCACAAAGGGGGCTATGCCCCCACCCCACCTCACTTTACCTCCATTTGGGGGGAAAACATTCAGTCAGGCTTTTTTGCTTCAAACATATAAAGTATTTATTAGACAACCTTGCACTTAGACCTAATTATAGACCTGTTTTACTGTTTAAACTTTAAAATTATTCTCTTGGGTAGGGCCCATACCACCTCCCCCCCCCTCCTACAAAGGAGCAGCATTCAACAACCCCACAGCTGTACCCCTCATTCAAGAAACTTTTCACCTGCCTACAGCCTGTCAGTAAAGTTTCATGCTCGTACCAAACTTTTCAGGAATTCAGAATCTCCCTCCCCTACCCCCTTTCCTTTGAAATTCTGTACACATCAAAGACAGTAACTAATCAGGCCAGCTTGAGATGAAATGTGATAGGCCATTGGTTTCATTTCAAGATTCCAATGTCTTCCACAAGAAATATGATGTTTAACATCCTATTTATTTCTTTCATATATTTTTGTCCCTTTTTTGCTGACTTATATTTCTATATAGGTTGTTGTTGCATAGATGAGTTTGACAAGATGGGTAACCAGCATCAGGCTCTGCTAGAAGCTATGGTAAGTCTGCAATAACTTCACAAAAAAACATCATTAAATTCAACTTATATGGTCAACCTGTTTGTTTCTCCTTTCAGCTTTAGCCCATCAATATATGAAGAAAATATGGCAGGAGAAATCTGAAGTGGGGCTTTGTTTTTTAAGACATTAAATGTTTATCATATTGAAACTAATAACATTGAATTTCCTAGTTTGTGACTTTTATCATAAAACTTGGCATCTTGGTTTTTCAGGTGCTTCACATGTGCTTGATGCATTTTAAAGTGTTGTAGTCTATAGTGAGGAAAATAAGTAGAGCGACTGACTAGTTTTGTTTTGAGGGGATGTATTTATTTACAAAAAGTCATTATTTTATCCCTTTAGTGATTAAGTATTTAGTTTAAAGAAGACTATACTATTATGCTTCTAGATGATATTATTCTTAAAACTTAAAAACTGTGAAAATATTTCAAAGTGGTGTCCCCAAAATGAGAATATGCATTGCATAAGAATTTTAATATAATAAGTCCACTAATGCTTAAATTATTTTGCAAATTTATGCTGATGGGCTTTTTTATCAACATAAGTGATATACAGCTATAGCTACAGCTATAGATATATATGGTTTTTTTTTGACATTGTACAATATAGGGCTTTACCTTAATGCTACACCTTTGAATGCAATTTTAGTAATTCCATCATTTTGTAAACCTAACAGTGCATGTTAATGCTGGTAATTATATTGTCAGTCTTTTATTCCTGCTAGAGATACAATAAGGAAAAGTATGTGTTCATGGTATTGCGCCACACTACTTGAGTGAACTTGTTCAAAGTTATACCCCAACTCGCCGTCTGCGCTCTAGCACCCAATCATTGCTCTCTATGCACCCTGTGTCCACTAAATCTTATGGCGAGCGATCTTTCCAGTACTCCTCAACCCTCCTTTGGAATAAATTCCCACTCAACATAAAGAATGGCGTGTCTGTGGAGATGTCTTCAAAACTGTTTCGAAGACACACCTGTTTTCATTGTTATAATTGTTATGTTTACTCTTAAATTGTGTACATATCTTTCACTTTCATTTGTACAGTGCGGCGAGACTTTATTGTAAGTATTGTATTGCGCTATATAAGAACTGTTTATAATGATTATTAAAGCATACCTTCATTTTTTTATATACAAATACAGGAACAGCAGAGCATCAGTATTGCTAAGGCCGGCATAGTCTGCAGTCTACCGGCAAGAACTTCAATCCTGGCTGCCGCAAATCCAATCGGTGGTCATTATAACAAAGCCAAGACAGTCTCTGAAAATCTTAAGTATGACTTGTGATTTGTTTTATTCTCTGAAAAACAGTAAAGAATTTTTAAATGGTTATGTAGTATGTGATTATTGTAATCCAGAGGTCATTAGTTCAATTCTTGACAAACATTTCTCTGATTTTGTTAAAAGTTATTCATAATATTCCGACTCAGTTGTCTGTTATTCATTTACTTTGATTTTATTTCTTGATATCAGTTATCTTATACCCCTGAGTTTGTTCTGCTTATTATCCTCAAGAAACAAATAATAACTAGAAACAAATATTAATTAGAAACAAATATTTAGCATTCAGAAGGATATGTTTTTGATATATGAATGAACAACAGAAAACTGACAAGATTATTCCAAATTTGTAAGAAATATTTTGTAAGAATTCAGCAAACATCTCTCAAAGTTTGAAACAGCAAACAAATATAAGAATTAGGGTATATTTTGTTAAGGCTGTTGGTTTGAATCCTGTTCCATCCAAAACTTCATTTACCCTATCAAAAATTCGTTTACAATTTTTGAAGCCAGCTATTTGTGTATTTTATATAAAGAAATTGCTATGAAATAAAAATAGTATTGACTGGAAAGGGAGAGAAAAGAAAAAAATTTCTCTGAATTTTAAGAAAATTTGGTTGTGATCACAATCAAGATGGTCTATTCACTTCATTTTGTCCATATTTTTATGAAAATCACTCATCATTTTCTTTATTTTGTTCATTCTCTTTCTTTATTGTAACAGAATGAGCGGAGCGTTGCTATCAAGGTTTGATCTAGCTTTTATCCTGCTTGACAAACCGGACGAAGATATGGACTCTATGCTCTCTGAACATATCATGGCTCAGTTTGCTGGCCGTCATCGTAAAAGGTGAACTTTACGATCGTTTCTGGGCACCGTTATTCAAAGCTTTGTAAAGGGCACTGTAATATGGGGGTGATAGCCCTGGCCAGACTCAATAAGGAAGAAAGTTTGTCAAACCTTGTGGAAATCATTTTGTTTTCTTGAGAAGGAGTGTTCTGGGAAGGGGTTGGGAGGAGGTGGAATATCATGAGAGGCAACATTGTTGGATTTCTTTGTTAGAGACTTAATTTACATCATGGTTTGATACCGTTGAGGAAATTGTTGAGATTTTCAAATTTGTCTGCTCGTATGGAATGCAAATGAATTTTAGTTATATGCAAATTTGTCTAAAAATGTCACATTTTCAGCAATAAGGATCTAAAATCTAATAATCTTCCTCTATAGAAAAGTCACGGGTGAGCTCCTCTCTCCTTCAAACAATTCTATCATCCTCGATGGGGATGATGAAAGTAAACCTCTGGCCGAAAGATTGAAAGCTAAACGTGGAGAAGACTGCGATCCAATTCCATCTCAGTTGTTGAGGAAGTTTATCGCATATGCCAGGAAATATGTCCACCCACAACTATCAAAAGAATCTGCAAAAGTCCTACAGGTAATGCAATAGAATGATCTGAGATGAATATCACTGAACTTAACAAACTGAAATTACTAGTCAAGAGATCAGGTATGATCAGTCATGATTTCTGATCGCTGCGGATTAAAAGTTTGATTTCGAAGAGCAGATAATGTGAAATTATAAAGCATGAAGCATAGCCATAGTTTGAGAGGTATATAGCAATGGAAAGTTACAATAAAACCAGAGCTTTGAAGTGTAGTAAATAGTGTCAAGAGAATTCTTGCTCTTATTAGCAACGCAAACAACTCATTGGTCATCACTCACTCGAGTCATCTTTTAAAATGAAATGACTTGAATGAGAGAGTAAAGTTCCAAGATTAAGAAATAATTCATTCACTGACATGACTCCAGCCTGGGATAAGGTACTGAAATCCTTTCCCCAACAAGATAAGACTTAGTGACTCAATTGACAAGTTATTTCTAACAATGACCCCTTTAAATTTAATTGACTTGAATAAGGTACTGAAATCCTTTCCTAATTGAGATAAAACAATCACTCAGTTGATACTTTGTTTCAAACAATGATCCCTTTCAAATGATATGTCATTATTAAGGAACTAAAACTCTTAACTCAAGTAGATAAAACAGTGACTTATTTGACAAGTCATTACTAACAATGACACCTTTGAATTGAAATGACTGGAATAAGGAACCAAAATTCTTTCCTCATCGAAATAAAACAATCGACTCAGTCTATGACTTGACTCTAGCCTCTGGTAATAACTGCTGTAAACTACAGTGAAGTTTCTTGTTACTAACCTGGACTTTTTACAAATATGTACAGTAGTTGTTAGTTTAGTTTTTTATGCATCAAGATTCCATTGAAATGTTGTTACTACTTTAGGATGAAATGATATTGTGCATTATATTAGGTTTCATTCTGTCTGTTAAGACAGCTTTCAATGTGTTACTTTACTGTATTTATCTTCTTAAGTGCTTTGTTCTTTGTCTTTGTAGTATTTCTCCTAACTTTTAAAGTCTTGTTTCTGGTCTTTGATTACCTTTTACCTTATTGCTAGCTTTTGTTTTGATTATGTTTTATTTGCCCGGGGCGTTCCTTTTTTGTGGTCATTGTCATTTTTGAGGTAGTACTTCATTCTAGACTTTTTTTTATATTCTATTTGCATTTCTTTTACATATTGTTTGTATTATAGTGCCTGTTCTAACGTTTATGTTGATATGTGTACTTTAAATTATTATTATTATTATTAGTAGTAGTAATTGTAATTGTAGTAGTAGTAGTAGTAGCATTATTATTATATTATTATTATTATTATTATATTATTATTATTATTATTATGATCATTATTCTTTATTATCATTATTATTATTATTTTTATGATTATTATTATTGTTATTATTATTGTTATTATGATTATTATTATATGAGTGGACTCATTTGATTGCTATAAGCCTCTGTCTGCTAGTTTATGACTGTATTTGGTTTGCCTTATTTCTCAGACTTTCTACCTTGAATTAAGACGTAGCCATCAAGGCCTGGATAGCACTCCTATAACTACCAGACAGTTGGAGTCAATGATTCGATTAACCGAAGCTAGAGCAAGGCTGGAACTTAGAGAGAATACCACTGAACAAGATGCCCAGGATGTAATAGACCTCATGAAATTCAGGTAGTTAGGATACTCTCATTATCATGCAATAATACAAAGATGACCCACACTGTACAGAGATCTACATCATGTCTAGTTAATCAAATATTCAATTGATCAGCTAATAGTTATTTCTTCTGTCACCGTTTTTTTTTTCTGCAGTATGGTAGATACATACAGTGATCAGCTAATAGTTATTTCTTCAGTCACTGGTTTTTTCTGCAGTATGGTAGATACATACAGTGATCAGCTAATAGTTATTTCTTCTGTCACTGTTTTTTTTTCTGCAGTATGGTAGATACATACAGTGATCAGCTAATAGTTATTTCTTCTGTCACTGTTTTTTTTTTCTGCAGTATGGTAGATACATACAGTGATCAGCTAATTGTGATTTCTTCTGTCACTGGTTTGTTCTGCAGTATGGTAGATACATACAGTGATCAGCTAATAGTGATTTCTTCTGTCACTGGTTTTTTTCTGCAGTATGGTAGATACATACAGTGATCAGCTAAAAGTTATTTCTTCTATCACTGGTTTTTTTCTGCAGTATGGTAGATACATACAGTGATCAGCTAATAGTATTTCTTCTGTCACTGTTTTTTTTCTGCAGTATGGTAGATACATACAGTGATCAGCTAATAGTTATTTCTTCTGTCACTGTTTTTTTCTGCAGTATGGTAGATACATACAGTGATCAGCTAATAGTTATTTCTTCTGTCACTGTTTTTTTTTCTGCAGTATGGTAGATACATACAGTGATCAGCTAATAGTTATTTCTTCTGTCACTGTTTTTTTTTTCTGCAGTATGGTAGATACATACAGTGATCAGCTAATAGTTATTTCTTCTGTCACTGGTTTTTTTTCTGCAGTATGGTAGATACATACAGTGATCAGTTTGGATTTCTGGACTTCCAACGATCCCAGCATGGATCAGGCATGAGCAGCAGATCACAGGTGATTATTATCGGCTCATTAATAATCTCATTAATAGTTCCTTACCTTGCAGTGAACTGATTTTGGAGTATTTTCATCCTTAACTTTTTAAATATACTACATCAAATGCACCAGATAACATCAATGTCTTTTGCAAATTAGGAATACAACTTGGCAACATGTTGATAGCAGCTTATTGTTGTACAAGTTTTACTATGTTGATAATTTGAATTATTATCATCATATTTATGATTGGTACTCATAATATGCATTGCTACTTGTTATGTTGGTACTCAATCTATTTAAGATAGCACAGTTCTAATTGGTACTCAAAACATTTGTTGTTATTAGTCAGTTTGGTAGTCAGTGGATGTATCATCATGTATGATTGGTATTCATAATAGTCATTTCTACTAGTTATGTTGGTACTCAATCTATTTAAGATAGTACAGTTCTAATTGGTACACATAATATTTGTTGTTATTAGTCATTTTGGTACTCGGTGGATGTATCATCATATATATGATTGGTACTCATAATAGTTATTGCTACTAGTTATGTTGGTACTCAATTTATTTATCATTGCAGATTTAACCAGTATTCATAATATTTGTTGTTACATTCTAAATTCTGTTGTACTCAAATTTGGAGCTCATGATGCCTACAGTCACATTTACTTGATTTACATAATCTGCATTGCCTGACTATCACTGTCTTTCTTTCTCTTTCAAAGGCAAAAAAATTCATCTCACTTTTGAACAGTGTCGCTGAACGGACTTATAACAACATTTTTACTATACAACAAATGAGAGAGATTGCAAAGGTAGGGTTTTGAGATGTATTTTAAGTTTATCCACAGATCTGCTGTGTTATTATCTTTTATTAGATATTATCCATATTATCTTAGCAACATACAGACCAGTATTTGTATCACTTTGAGAGGAAAATAGTTTACTAGAATATACTTTTTGAATCAGAAAAGAAACTTGAAGAAATTTGAAGCTGCACAAACTGTCATAATAATAACTTCTTCACAGCCTCATTCTGTTCAATGAGGGAATGTATGTTTATAGTCCAATACATAGATGCAGAAGGAGAAAATAAATCTTTATTGTCAAACAAAGAAAAATTAAATATGTTATAAAACCCATGCTAAAGAATCAATCATATTTTAGTTCAGCAACCCGCTGTTGGTATGGCCATTCTGGTAAAACTGTGAGATGATTGTTCAACAGTGGTATGTAAAAATAATTGATTTAATGAGAAAACTGAGAAAGAAAAGTGATTGAGTATGACACTAGCACATAAAATCATAAGAAGTACAGCTGACTAGAAGTTTTAAGTAACCTGTTTCTTCTCTATTCAGATAGTCAAGCCAGTAATAACATAGTTCATCTTCTTATCTGTTGAGAACTTGTTTCTATTGGACATTGCTGCTTTTTTTTTCAATTTTACTATATGAACATTTGTGAAGTTTTTCATCTTTCCTTTATAAATGATGTATTTTAATCATTAACATTAAGCTTTATCTTTGACAAGGTGAATTTTTTGCAGTCATTTTGGCATCTCCATAAATTTTGCTTTGACTATCATTTGTGTCAGGAAGCATCCATTCGAGTTCCTGACTTTGAAGGGTTTGTAGCTTCCTTGAACAATCAGAGTTACCTCTTAAAGAAAGGACCCAGGGTCTACCAGTTACAAACAGCTGCTCTGTGTAAGTAGTTTTAAGTCAAGTTATAGTTTATTCAATTATAGTATCACAATACCTTGCCACATCACAACTTTGTGACAACCTAATAACATGATTTACAACAACCATCATTTTTTCCCAAGTTTGTACCACAATGCTATAGAATTCATCTCTCTTATCATCTTTTCAAATTTACATAATTATTTCAGTCAAGATTTTCTGGCATCAAAGATCCCCCATGCATTTTCTCTCTCAAGTATGATACAAAAGTCTCCAACCTCAAAGGATGTTTCCTTTACTATAGATATGTTCTCTTCAATAGATGAAAAACAATATTTATGATGTTTTTAAGTTTTGGGCTGAATTTTTAGACTTTTCAACATTTCTTCTGCAAGGTTTTGAATATTAAGTAATATGAGAATATTACAATATTAAGAATATTAAGCATAAATTTATGTTTGTTGCAGAAAGATCGAATTGTAATTTCTAATTCTTTGCCTGAAAGTTAATCCTGCATGTGGATAAAAATACTGTTGGATTAAGATGTATTATGGGTGGGTTTTTTCAGGAAATTGATGCTCAGATTAAATAGATGTATGATGTATCTGACCTTTTATATTTATAATATTTTTATTTTTATTCCTAGGATCACACGTTGTTGGTTAATTCTGATAAAAGTACCTGGGAGGAATAAATTTGGAGATTGAAGATTGATCCCCACTGACACACAGTGAAGATGGACTGATGAGCAGCAGATCACTATAAGTACTGGTGGATGCGAGGAGGTGCCCTCGTGGTATAGCTAGTGAACTGAGGAATCAGGCAGTTTGTCTCTGGTGCTTTGATAAAAACAATTTATGGAGACTGGCAAACTTCTGAATAAAAATAGAATATGTTGAGATCTTTATCAGCAATATAATGAGAGACCTTCATATGATTAGGCAACAAAGGCAGTAAAACTAGGTTCAACTGTTGAGCCATGTTGTGTTCTATGGGCATTGTGTTGGTAAACATCTGTTGGGTTCTATAGATGTATTAATATATGATCTAGCTAGATGCGGGCTAACTCAACTTTTAGGGAAGATGAGCTGTGGTGCATGCAAGTAATTACGTGGAGGATTGGTGGGCCTTAGGGCCCTGTGATGATAGACTTCATACAGTGCACAAAAGGAAAATACAACGACTCTGGATGGACCTTGGATAATGATGTTAAGCAAGCTGTAAACCTTACACCGAATCAGTGTGTTCCTTGCTGAACTTCCAATGACAAAACCAGAGATTGAATGAAAAGTAATTGTCTGATTCTCAAGCAGTGTGACTAAATAAGATGCTACATTTATTTAGTCATTGTGTTTTATATATGTAAGATAACAAAGAAACCTAAATATATATACTTACTCTGGCAAAATGTCTTTTTTTTCTCTTTTGGTGGAATCACTTGATCCATGCATGGGAGAGGGGGGGGGGGGCTGGGAGAGATGGTTGTGTAGTATGAACTCCATCCCTTGGATGCAAATCCTGGCATTAAATCCACCTCCCCTTCCCCCGAGCATGTTTCCCAAAGTGTAATTTATAATTTAAGAAAAACAGCCTCTACAAGTTGGCAAAACTTGACAGTATCTTAGAAAACCAACTGCATTGCCAAAAGAAATCATGACAGAATAAACTTTTAAGAACACCTTTTCAAAAATACATTCTATAAGCAGCTTGATGTTGACCGAAATTTATATTTGGTGAAAAAAGCAGCACCTTTCCTCTTGTGGCATAGTTGTCTTGAAATAATTTTTACCATTAAAGGGTGTGAAGACTCGCGCACAAAGAAACATCTAATGTCGGTTATCTGACCTAGTTTCTAATGGGGTGTAACAGAAGTGTTAGACACCACCATTGATCCCAGCAAATACACACACAGCTTGCGACCGTCGGTAATTAGACACCAGTGTACAGTCAATTCATGCAGCTATGGTCAGTACCCACAACACAGTGTACATAGCAGCGATGGACATCTCAGGTCTAGATAAAAGATAACAAGGTATCACATTTCATTACTGTTTGTATTTTGTAGGGACAAGAAAAATACTTCACTTGCAAGCAACGGAAAGTTTACTTGTTTTAGAGGCGGCACGTGGTTTGGGGTGAGTCTTTAAAGGGTGTGAAGACTCGCACACAAAGAAACGTCTCATGCCGGTAATCTGACCTAGTTTCGAATGAGGTGTAAACAGAAGTGTTAGACACCACCATCGATCCCAGAAAATACACACACAGCTTGCTACCGTTGGTAATTAGGCATAGTGTACAGTCAGTACATACAGCTGTGGTCAATACCCACAGCACAGTGTACAAATGATACAGCGATGGACATCTCATGTCCAGCTAAATGTATCACGTTTCATTACTGTCTGCATTTTGTAGCGACAAGCAGAAAACTTCACTTGCAAGAACGGAAAGTTAACTTTTTCAGAGCGCGGCACGCGATTTGGGGCGAGTCTTCAATGCCTTTAAGTCATCTCTGCTCCTCTCCCTTTCCCTTCCTTTCCTCTACCCCACCTTTCCTCATGCCCCACCTATCTTCCCCACCCCCTCCCCCCACCTACTCTCTTCTCCTCTGCTCTTTCCCTTCCCCACCCCTCCCTTCCTCTGTTCCCCACCTCTCTGCTTCTCCCCCTCCTTTTCCTCCTCCTCCTCCTCCTTTTCCTCCTCCCCCTCCCGCTCCTCGCCACTTCCCTCACCCTCCATACCACCACCTTTGTGCCTGGGCGCTAATGATTTACGTTTGGCTTAAAGTAGTATAGCGCCCCCAATTTTTCTTGTTTACCTTTTCACCTTCCGTTCCTTGAATTGCTTGTACAACACACTGGAGGCCTAACGTTAGCCTATCCTGTACATTTAATATCACCAGACTCAGGCTATTCCAAAGTACCTTGTGATTTTTGGTGGACATAAACCGGCGGACCCACTGATTGTGGGCAACAATGTACTCAGAATGGGCCTCTTTACAACAGCCAATAGAAGCTGGTGTGGAAAGCAGGAGCGTCTTGGACTGTTTTCCAGAGTCTGTGGGACGTGAAGTCGCAGTAAACGTTGTACGTGAACTTGCTGCCTCCCTAAGCCCAGGGAGTGTATCTTCCCATGAAAGTGCACCATTGTTCCCTGGACTGGAAACGGAGAAGCAGGTTTTATGGACCATGGAGGTATAACATGAAGAAGTCTTCTCAAATTCCAACAGCCCCAGGTTGATTAGGTTTTCATTGGATAGCTTATCCGTGTGTAATGTAAATGCAGCCTAGTAATATAGGCCAACAGTTGTCAGTCTAACCTAGGCCTACACATTTGCAGGACACTCCCACAACTAGCCTAGTACTGGCTCCACAAACACGGCCAAATTTGGCACTCCTGACATCTTGCTTAAAGTTCACGCTAGTCATAAAACTAAGATTGAACACGGCCCTACGGCTAGAAATGAATTTATTTAGGCTTTCACTTCTCCACATATATACTCAGACTCCACCAGGGAGTCCTTTGTAGCCAGAGTTTTGGAGAAATTACTGTCTCTGGGATGGTTATGTTACTCCTCCCCTAATTTAGAATCCATACCATTCGACCCTACTTCCTAACCCCTAACCCTACTTCCTAACCCTACTCCCTACTTCCTAACCCTACTCCCTAGCCCCTAACCCTACTTCCTAACCCTAATTCCTTAACCCCTTACCCTACTCCCTAACCCTACTTCCTTACCTAACCTTATTCTGCCGATTCGAAGTAAGCTTTCCCATTCATACGGTACGGATTCTAAAGTTAGGCCGAATAATCATACATTTTCAGACATATTTAAACTCAAGAAGAGAAAAGGTTGTTTTTATAGTTTCTTTTTCTTCCATTTAATGCTATACACAGTAAGTTTACAGTCTTACATCATTGTTGTCCTACAGGTGATTTGCTACGGGCTTAGCCTGCCCCTCTCAGAACATGAGGCTTTAAGACACTGTGTGAGTGTTTACTGTGAGTGGTTAGCAGTCCTGACCATACCTCACCAATCACTGCCATCACCTCTCTTCAGAGACCCAAATCTGTACGCACAGAAAATATGCCAACACTTTGTGAATCTGTTCAAAGTTAAAGATCAAGGTACAGTATTTACAGACATCACTCACTAAGTTACCAGTTATGTACTTTACCAGTGTTTACAGAAGTGTCCAGTTTCACTGCAACTATCATGTCACTGGTGGTATGTGGTGCAGTTTAATCCTCTGTGTTTAAGTTATGCCAAAATAAATCACCAAAAAGGAGTTGCCTATACCTGTTTTCAGTGATTAGACCTTTTCTACTTCAATTATACAATATTTCTGAGTTTGAGGTTCCCTAGTACTGGACATTTATCGTTTGTTGAGTAAGAGTTTGAAATTGGCTGCCATAAAATTGATGTCCAGAACAGAATTTGGGGGATTTGGTTGAAAAGCACTATCACTTATTGACTGAATAGCTACGAGTGTTTGGAATGAAACCAGAAGCAAGTGACGGATAAGAACGGAAAATTTGAAAGAAGAGGAAATCCTTAAAGCATTTCCAGATTGAATCCCCCTATACTCTGAAGCTCAAATAATGCTGGACCTGCAGTGCTGCCCATGTACACAACCAGCTCGCTACAATTATACTCTCAAAAGGTTTTTAACCTCTGTGAAACGTTCACACCAGAGTTAAGTGTGCATGTTATATTTGGTGTGTGAATTCTCTCGGCAGGTGATCTCGATGATGGTTTAAACTGGAGACGTCCCAGAAGAGGTCTGTCCTGCATTTTGTTCTTGCTCGCATTTTTGAACGCTGCATGTCCATAAAAAGTCAACCATTTCTTTTTTATCCATGAGAAGAATTTCCATTGCTTACTTAAAGTTGGAAAATGCTTTGTTTTTCTGTTCGATGCATTAATCATTTACTACACTAAATTAATGCTCTCATCCAGAAAATTGACATGTTGATGAATGTTGAACTTTCGGTGCATTAGCGGGTTAGCAAGCACTCCGAAAGTTTTACATTTCCAGGAAAACTCAGTAACCAGATTACAAGAAGGAAAGTAAAACTTATCAAAGAATCCTCGCCATGATAACACCTACAATACTGAAACCCATTTCACTGGTGTAGTTAGGGGTTTATCAGGCAAAAGTAGGTCACATGTGAATAACTTCATCTAGGCTAGTGACAAGATATTTGACCAGTGTTTCAACATAGGGGAATATTTCTATCTTTCATACATGTGTCTAATTGCGTGGTAATATGCCAAAGTATTTCTTTCAAGTATTGCTGTCTTACATAAGTATACACATTGTGAACTATCCACATTAAATTTTGGTGGGAACAGTACTTCCCTTCTAATGCTTGCATGTGCACAGCTGTCCGTCACTAATGGACAAGAGATTTTACTGTAATGAGATCCTTGCTTGGACAAGACAAGGTTTATAAAGCTGATATTTTGTTAGTTAAACAGCAAAGCTGAATTCTGGCATATCAAGTTATTTCAAATCACATCCTATATAATAACTATGAACAGTTTTCAGGCTTTTTTAAGCACTCTTGATTTTATTTCATAATCTGTAGACAGCTGCCGCAGTATGTGCTTGGTGCCTGGTTCCATTCTTTGCTCATCCGATTAAATAACACATTGCATACGAGAGAACGATTCTAATTTTGGCAAAATAAATTAATCTACAATTCACTTCTTGGATTTGCTGGTTGTCATTTTAAATGCATCTAACAGTAAAATAATTCAATTTCTTTGCCATTCATCAATATCGTTTAAAGATCTCAGCCTGTTCATAGTACGCTGTTCACCAGTATGTACACAGTTTGGCTGGATGGTTTATGGTATTATCATCTTCATTCATTTGTTTAATTAGTTATTGTTTCCCCCCTTTTGATGATTTTGTTGATGTTTTACAGGGGACACTGACCTCAGTAAACAGGTTGTTCTTTGTCATCGTGTCTTAAGGACCATTCAGTCGGTGGCCAGCTCCAGTAATCTTATGTCACGGGAAACCTGGGAGGTCCTACTAAAGTTTATGCTGACCATAAACAGTAATCTTCTGTCTCCTCCTTTGGAGCAAGGTAAGGAACTTAAAGCCTAATTCATAACTTAATAAAGCGCATTTCATGATCAAAATATGTCTTCGAATGTGCTGTATAACAGCTGTACAAAAGAAGATAAAAACAAGTTACAGAAATCCCTAACTCACAGTTAAATAGGTTGGTAAACACAAGACAAAATAAGTTAAACATCCTTTCAATGGGGCATTGATATGATTTGAAACCTATCTTCACACAAGAAGTTACTCAGAGTAAGATTCTTGTCTTTCCTAACAATATGTGTACTTGTTTTTAGAATGAATTCAATGTGGGAATCCACTGTAACACTTCTGGCTCATATGCAGGAGGGTGTGTTCCCCCTCACCCTCCCTCCTCTCCATTTTCAATAGGTCCACATTTTCCTGGGTAGAGAATGGTGCTGCGGGCATTTAATTATCACTACCTGCATCAAATTTCACAAATTAAACTTGATACGGTTGCAAAATATAGGAATATATTGTTTAATACCTTGGCATGTTTATGTAGAACTGACATTTGCATTGGTTGACCATAATGCTATCTATACAAACTACATCACTTTGTATGGAGCATAGTGTATCTGTGTACCTGACATGCAAGACCTTCTCTCCATTCCAAGGGAGCCTGGCGGAACATCTCTGTGAACGGCTTCTCCAAGTCATGTTTGAGATCTGGCTCTTGGCCTGTGCTCGCTGTTTTCCGCCTCCTACGTTATGGCGCACGCTGAGGGAGATGTGTGCTGGTTGGAGGCACCACATGGAGACTGTGGTCCAGTGGAACCGTGTCTGCAAGGTGCTTACCTCAAAGCTCTTGAGGTCACTCTATGGTCCAAACTTTCCTCCTCTCAAAGTTGGTAAGTTTGAGATGGTACCTATTAAGACTTGAATGTTACGTAGTTATTTGCTTTTGTTTTCAATTCTTTATAATTTGCAGAACCACTCCCTAGTCTGTCTTCTCCCATCTTCTTTAGTCTCCATAGTTACAGTTTCTATGATAGTTTCTAGTATTTAATATCAATTCCTAGGAGATAACAATTTCTTACGTCAGAAGATGAAAGTTCTCCTCGACTTTGTCTAAGTTGCATTCTTTAAGTTTTGACAGTCAGATAACTATGTCATATTTTCTTTTAAACATTTAATAAGCTTGGTAGACAACCAGTCTTGCTGCTTGGACAACTTGAAAAGATCTTCCAGGACGTCCAAAAGATGACCAGTAAACATCTGAGTGGAGAATCTGTTTCGTAGGAAATTGTTTTATGCACCTTGAAGAAGATTTAGATGTTCTGCACTCTGGGCTTCAGGGGGTTTGACAACCATGGAACATGTTCATTACGCACTGTCCTTTGTATATTCATGTCTTTGAATATTCAGGCCAGTTGGTGGCCTGGCCTTGATAAGCTCTGCTTCTGCCAGGTCTCCCCCACTTCACATCATTTGCATATATCAATTGTTTAATTCCTATGGAATGTATATATTGTATATTCAAATGTTATATGTTCACTTTGTTTAGTTATGGTGAAGTGGAAATAAATAGTTTTCAACTTCAATTATTTGCTACAGATTTAAGCGACGACCAGATTGTACCCGTTGAGATGGACCCTGACACCCTTGCACAGACTTGGTTCCGTTTCCTCCACATAATGACCAATCCAGTTGACATTTGCCACCCTGAAGTAATCGGTCAAACACCCAAGTTTATGTCCTATGCCATCACTCATGAGAGTACCATCGACCCCATCCAACATGCCTGCCTTAAGACCCTGCCACAGATATATCTGAAAGCTATGAGCGGTTTGTCAGTCATGGTCGATGCATTTCTGGGTGAGTCGCTCGTCCGTCGTTTATCTAGAGTTTTCTTTAAGCTTTTCCGGCAAAACTAACATATATGTAGAGAGAGTATGGATGGTTATTGCAGTTAGAAAGTTATAGGTGCTGAAATTCTGCAGGGAAAATATTTAGTAATTGTTAGTTAATGTTATCTTGATTTTTGTAGACACCTTTTAAGAGTGTTTATTGTTGTTTTGTGAATAGGTATGCCATCTGACCAGTCCCAACAAACAACGATGGAACTAAATGATTCTCAGAGGAGCAGGGTGTCCAGTATATCTGTCCCCAGCGATACCCCACCGCAGGTCAGGAAAGTTATGAAGAGTCACGCATCATCCTCGTCAGGCTTCGGGACAGGAGGAGCCACACCCCCCCTTCCGCCCATCTCCAGCTTCATGGACAAACCCAGTACGGACAGCTTCGTCCCCAAACGGTCAGATTGCAATAGCATAGTGCATTTATTTGGAGCGTGGCTGTTTGAGGCTGCCCTCACAGGATGTAAGTTACACAAAGGGGAAGATAAGGTGCCGTCACAGCCCAGACGGATCACATTCGCATATGGCTTATCCATGGCTAACGCTACCACCATAGCCTATAACATCACTAACCAACCTATCACTGCAAGCGTAGGTATGTAAAAAGCAGCTTCTCTCCTATATATGAAAGGGGGGAGAAAAAACAGTTTGCAAAAATCTTAATGAATCGAAACATTTTGTAATGGTATCTTAAGATAAAGTAAGTTTGTGGAATCTCAAATTAAAAATGTTGTCATTCATGATTTAAGAAAATGGTTAATGGATATTCTATATCTAGTGAGTGCATGCCTTGGTAGCGGTTATCAATTTATGGATATTTTCTCTTACATAGGTTAAGGCCGTTGTTCGGAGAGGGGTTCTCTAGCAGTTACTATTTGATAGAGCAGCCTTGAGACTTATACTCCAATTAAATAGATAAAACAATGTCTACTTTTTGGAAACAGTTTGCTGGCTAAAAGCCTTGTGATACTTGTGCAGCGTTGAAAAGGATTTTCTGATAACAATGTGAAACTTCCCATCTCAATATCATGCCCCCAACTCGAGATATGTTTGATTGAATGTAACCTATTTTGACTGGCTAAACCTTCAAATACTCCAGGATGTTGGATCACAGTAGGGGGTCTGTGATGTCATCTGGGCAAATGCTCTTTGAATGCTTTACTTAGGCTATTATAATCTTCTTGTTGATTTATCCTTTTAAACTGATACATTTGAAATGTTAGTTTAGCTGTCAAAGTTCTCTGCACTTAGAATTTCATTAAAAAATTAGCTGTTTTGTAGAACTATTCTTTTCATCTGTTGGCAAATGATTGACAAATTGTAAAGAAAAACAACAATATTTCCAGCCGAATGGCCCTGATAACAACATCTCTTCTGCTGTTGCCTGGGTACATTTATAAAATACCACAAAATTTAAAAAACTTCATATCATCGTGATGCACAATGCTATGAGAATGTGGTTTTTTGCCTAAAAGATACATAAAACTACAGCATTGTTGCTAAGCAACCAACTTTAGCCACCAGAAAGTGCTTTGAACACACATATACCACTCCTGAGAATTTTGCAAACTGTTTAGAAAGAAACTCCCTTTCACTAGACACTAACTCTCATACAGGTAGGAACATCCATTTCATAGTTTGCTGTCAGAAAAAATCATAATATCGTCAACTTTCACTCACGGAGGGAAACATTCTCTTTGGCTAGATTTGAAATCATCTTCTCCTGTTTGGGTTTGGTTTGACATCATTTATATCCTGATGACCTCGTGTGACATGCATCAATCATGACGTGACAGTTTTTTCCTGAATATCATCATCTTTCCTCCATTTACTGAGAGCAAAATGATTTCCCAAATCATATCATTTTTCCTTCATTTTTTTCCTTGATTGGATGGGTTTGCCTTGGCATGATATCAACATTTCTCCTTCATTCATTTTAAGTCATGATTTTGAAGTTCTAAGACATTAATAGGCAACAAATCATATAGAGCAACTGACTCTTGTGGGGAACCTTTATAGGTATGTTTGGGTTCATGCCATTATTTTTATATTCATTGTCAAGAAATTTTTTGTTGCAGAATAAAATATTTGTTTCATTTCTTTTGGGGTACAATAGCATTGCAGTTACTACCTTAAATGCAGGAATATTCTATAGACTCCCTCTACCTCGTCCACTCACCCAATAGGAATTCAATATCACTGACTTTGACCAGACAAGGAAAGATATTAAAACCAATATTAAGCAGTACAAAGTTTGTGCGTAATATCATGAAAGACTTTGGTACCATTAAATCTCAAACAGCCTTAAAAGACTTGACAAACTAAAATGTTTATGTTTGGCTTTGGGGTTGATATTTGCAATCAAATCTGATTATACGGTATCAACATCACAGAATACAAACTTGTACTTCTAGCAGTGGATTGTTATTATCATTCAAATCTGGTTATACAGTATCATATCACAGAATATATACTTTTATGTGTGGCAGTGGGGTTGACATTAGCACTGAATGCTTACTATACAGTATCATGTCACAATGTACAAACTTGTACATTTGGCAGTGGGTTGATATTAGCATTGAAAGTCTTATACTATTAAGTATCATATCACAAAATACAAACTGGTATGTTTGGCATTGGGGTTGTTACAACTGTAGCATTCAAATCTGGTTATACAGTATCATATCACAGAATATAAACTTGTATGTTTGGCAGTGGGATTGATATATTGGGTTAAAAATGTACTATAAAGTATCATTATCACAAAATACAAACTTGTACAGTATGTTCCAGTTATCACTAGGGTACATGTTTACTCCACAGTCTTGGCAGAATATGTTGTGTTATGGTTTTTCTATGTGAAGGTCCACTCAAACTTGTATATTGACATTATCTGGACTTCTACCTTCCTCTACTAACAAAACAAAGAACATAACCATGTGACATTACCTTTCATGTTATGTCCAATAAATAATCATTCAAAAATTAACATACCACAACTTAAGTTTATGTCATTAAACCTTTTTCCCTCGATCAACTGTTTAGACTGTTTATATTATATGTGGTTTGTTTGAAACTGTACATGTATGTGTATGGGTAGAGAATTGGGAAGGAAAGGTGGGTTGTTTGAAGGCATATGTATTATGTCTTTGTACATGAGCTTAACTTGCTAGATTCACATAACAGTTGAAAATAGTAGAACCCTTAAAATTTACAATTTAATCCATTTAGCCGTTATAAACTATAACCTCATATTCACTCTTTTTCACCTTTTATCTAAGTTACTTTTGCACTTAATAAGACTACTCCTATGTATCATTGCATGACCTTAAAACTGTAAAACCATAATGTGATTGTGCACTACTATTGTAATAGAATACTCTAATAATGGAACCAGAAACCAGGAATTAAAGATGTTGCAGATAGAGTAAGTTGTGAAAATATTTTCCTCCTTGTTCCACCATTTTAATGTCCAATTTTATGATGCTTTCTGATCATCATTTCCCATAAGCTGCAGAGCCTGTATGCATATCAGGTACTTTTTGGTTCATCATTTGCTTTCATTTTCCATCCGAGCTGTTATGAAAATGGGATTGGGGGCAGAGGAGGAGGGAGGGGAAACAACAATCAAATATTTAACACTTTACATGTCTGTTTTTCTGTTTAGAGTTGGTTACGAGTTTTAAAGCATGAATCGATGTTGGACACAACGTTTTATCAAATATCATACAACCAGCACCGTTAATGTTCTTTGTTCTATGACAAAATGCTCTCTTTGTTTCAAACATTTAAGAAGGTCATATAAATCACCATGGGTTCAAAAGTTGACATTTGACCGTTGCCTCCTGACATGTGATGGAATAACGTTACAGTTCACACGTGTATACTCAAGACTATTGAATTATCGTGACATATAAGCACAACAGCCACATGGACCCTGCAAAGACTTAGCCTAGTCCCTTCCCTATTAGAAAAAACACTGACTGAAAGTAAAATTTGAGTCAATGTTGTGAAATCTGTCATAGGCCAAAGCTGCAAAATGTTCCAATCGTTTTCTTTGTTTATTTGCAATGTTTTGCTACAATTCTTTCAAGGGGTCCGGGATGCTCTTCTATTTTCTTCATTACTTTCAAAGCAGTTTCCATCATTGCCCCCTGATTCCTACTTTAAAGTCAGAAAAGGATGCAAAAAGAATGCTTTCTTTTGCTCTATTTCATCTTGAAGACATGCAGCATAGAATTTCAAAAAGTAGAATGCAAAGCAAATTGCCATTGTTAAAATTTGGTTCAGAGTGACCCTCTGGCAAAATTGAAGTTAATTGAAACATGATGTAACTGTATGAGGCTACCAAACAATCCATTTGTCTCTATTTCTGTGAGACTATATACAACTACAGGTGTTTTGTCCACTAGTGACTATCGATCGTGTTTATTATATGGACATGAACCGTTAACTCATGGTTGGTCGAGGATAACTTAATTTAGAGTCAAAAGACAGCTTTCTCACATTACATAAGTGGAATAAGAAAGAAGCTTGCAAGAATTCAGAATGGTAGTTAGAAAAAAACCAACAAATTATATAGTTAAGTGTAGTTTTAAAGCTAGGCTAGAAAGCTGTGTGAAATCAATATAGGTGCCATTTACCCTTGAATATTACACAACCAAGAATGATCACTTAGCTATGTAAAGAAGAGTTACAAAATATAAAGTTCATGGTTAATTTGAGTCAGATCATTGTCAGTGAATTTCTTCACTCAAGTCTCAGTCCAGTCAGTGTGTCAACAAGTGGGGGGGGGGGCACTTTTTCTTATCTTGGAAAATGCTTGATTGAGTCATGATTTCTACCACAGTGCTCAAGAAATGTTAAATCACAGCAAAGACTTGTTGCCGACGTATAAATCTCTTCCGATTTGTCGATAGGATTTATTTTTTAATGATTGACAGCTGATATTATAAAGATGTATCACACGACAACTTTTAAGTCTTGACTGCATCTTGTATAATTGACTCTCATTCCCTAATCACTCACTCACTAAAGGTAAAGTTGCTCGGAGGCAATCGTCGTTATCCAATACCCCGGAGTTACCTGGTCCGTCTAAAGTGACATACCAACAACAGGCTAGGCCAGTGGGTCAGCCTACCGCTCCATCTGTGGGTCCTAGTAGGGTAAGACAAAGCTACTTTATTCAATTTGATGATTCAGAGATGGACTTTTACTTCTTTATTCGGAAAATAATACTGATATCTGACTTGCCTAGCTAATGCATTGGGTTGGTGTGTGGGGGGGATATAAGTGTTAATGTTTTCTTGTATTCTCTCTATTCACTTATGGGAGCACTCTACTAGACAAGCCCTCTGGGTTCTTTGGAGTGCTTCCTTTCACAATTTTCCCTGTTATTGATATGCTTTGTCACTTAGTTAACTTCTCTGTATTTATATTGTGAAGAAACAAATAAATGAAATGAACTGCATTGTTAGAGGATTTTAAATATTGGACAACGTCGAAAAGAATTGTGAAAATCAACTACAGCCGCTTCGAAACATCAATTATGCGTGACAGGGGCTTGCTGTTTCTTTCATTTCAGGGTTATAGTTGTTTTTTGAAAACAGTCAAATGTGTGAAGATTTCATATGTTTTAAGAGAAATAAGATATTATATATTGTTACTCTCCATTTTTGTTGTCATGAGGAGTAAGGACTAAGTTCATTTTTTTTCTGTTGTTTTTTTCCTTGCAGATTGTACAGGACAAATCTCTAGATCCTCAGACCTATGAGGCGGGGAGGGCAGAGGCATGTGGTTCCTTATGTAGGATCTTTACTAGAAAACAATGTAACGAGGAGATACAGACTGTGTATTTAGCGAGGTACTACCTCACCTTAACAGAAGGCTTAAAAACTGAAGAGGTAAGACTCATATGTGTGGTGATTCTAGAATGTTCCCTATGAAACAGTTTACAGAGATACAGACTGGTTATTATATGAGGTATTACCTCACCTTAACAGAAGGCTTAAAAACTGAAGAGGTAAGACTCATATGTGTGGTGATTCTAGAATGTTCCCTATGAAACAGTTTACAGAGATACAGACTGGTTATTTAATGAGGTACTACCTCACCTTAACAGAAGGCTTAAAAACTGAAGAGGTAAGAACTCTTATGTGTGTTTGGTCATTCTAGAATGTTCCCTTGTGGAACAGTTTACAGAGATACAGACTGGTTATTATATGAGGTATTACTGTACCTCACCTTAACAGAAGGCTTAAAAACTGAAGAGGTAAGAACTCATATGTGTGTTTGGTGATTCTAGAATGTTCCCTATGAAACAGTTTACAGAGATACAGACTAGTTATTATATGAGGTATTACCTCACCTTAAATGAAGGCTTAAAAACTGAAGAGGTAAGACTCATATGTGTGGTGATTCTAGAATGTTCCCTATGAAACAGTTTACAGAGATACAGACTGGTTATTATATGAGGTATTACCTCACCTTAAATGAAGGCTTAAAAACTGAAGAGGTAAGACTCATATGTGTGGTGATTCTAGAATGTTCCCTATGAAACAGTTTACAGAGATACAGACTGGTTATTATATGAGGTATTACCTCACCTTAAATGAAGGCTTAAAAACTGAAGAGGTAAGACTCATATGTGTGGTGATTCTAGAATGTTCCCTATGAAACAGTTTACAGAGATACAGACTAGTTATTATATGAGGTATTACCTCACCTTAAATGAAGGCTTCAAAACTGAAGAGGTAAGACTCGTATGTGTGTTTGGTGATTCTAGAATGTTCCCTATGAAACAGTTTACAGAGATACAGACTAGTTATTATATGAGGTATTACCTCACCTTAAATGAAGGCTTCAAAACTGAAGAGGTAAGACTCGTATGTGTGTTTGGTGATTCTAGAATGTTCCCTATGAAACAGTTTACAGAGATTCAGACTGGTTATTTAATGAGGTACTACCTCACCTTAACAGAAGGCTTAAAAACTGAAGAGGTAAGACTTAAATATGTTTGTGCTTTTTGGATGTTCCCAGTGAAACATTATAAGGAAATACAGACTGCAGTGCAACTGTTTAGAAAGTTGAAATTTAAAGCAGAATGTGGGAGAGTAGGATGACAGAAGGGTGATCATTCCTGATTATGTGAAATATGTATTTGCAGCATCTTACGCTGCTGCACTTCAAGTTAATCTTTCTGTTATTCACTTTAGAACATGACAGATGTTATTGTGGGGGGAATCTCCAACCCTATAACTACCTTATGATCTCATATGCTGACTATCAGACTGTGCAGTGATGCTTTGTTTTCAATGAGAGTACACCTCTCAGTTAATGTGCATAATCATTATCCATTTCATTGTCTACTGGTTTCAGATAGTCTGAAGACATTACATCAGTTAATGACATATATAAATATCATTACATTCACAGCCTTTGAGTGGTCTGGTCTTGTCCAGTATCTTATTCAATGCGCAGGACTTATTTCGTATTGATCTAAAAGGTGTGCAGGTCCTGGTACCGGCAGTCCTCCAGGCACTGGAGCTGGTCTTAGCAGAGAGGGACATATTATTCAGGTTAGGTGGCTTATTTGTTATTGGTTTGCATTGTTAAAAGTCAGAAGTGAGCTTAAAATTACTCTCTTTATGTCGCTAATTTTAGTAATTAATCTTTCTCTTCTTTTTCATCATGCATTTGTCAATACTTTTGTCATTCTCTCTGTTTTTTTCAGATCTATTGTTTCACAACAGCAGCTGAAGAGGGCAGGAATCCACCTACTGATCTCTTTAGTTTGTTTACCTCATCACTTCAAAAATCTCAAAATCCAAGGTAGGTAGACCAAATTCCCTTCACCACCCCCCACCCTCCACCCCAAGGAAACTTTACAATGTAATATTAACTAGTGAATGTGTTAATCAACTCAGCTGATCTGTCCAATAGAACATGATTGTCTCCCTTTGTCTGACAGTCAAATCTTTTCAACTGAATGATACCTCAATCCCATCAACTGGTTAGCTATTTAAGTCCAATTTTTACATTTCAAATCATGTACAACTAATTGAAACACATTTTGGAAAAAGATGTAACGTTTTTTGTTATTATTATCTGTGATAATCTTGGTTTAAGCAATAATCATTAGAATGTAGTAAAATTGCTGCTGCAAAGAAGATGTTCCCCCTGAAGATACAAGTAAATGAACGTTTTTGGTTTTTTACATATCTCTTTCTGGAGTGTAACAGATGTCAATCATATCCTTCTCTCCTCATCTCTACTTATTGCTCAGCGCTACTCAAGTCAGTGGATGCTGAAGGTGATCACAAGACGGTAGCTAATGATGTGACATTCCTGTCCTTGAAACCACGACTCGTTGGTCTCATGCTGGATGCACTCAAGTGTGAGACGGACCCCTACAACCTACAGATGCTCTTAGGTGAGTAACAGCCGTCATAGATATGTAGACATATACTAACAGCTGGGGAGAACCTGAAGAAAACTGCCCTGATATCTAATTAATAATTAAATTATTTAAAACACTACAGTCTTCGATGTTAAAAAGTTAAATACAATGCTTTGATATAGCGCTATTCCAAATACGATCATAGCGCTTAACAATGTACCATAGCGTGTACAACTTAGCCTTGGTCATTGGTAACTTGTCACACCTACACTGTGCACAATTCAATCAATCTCTCCTGGGGCACCACAGTGAACAACAACCACGTGTCCCTGGGGGACTTCCCATAGGGTGCAGCCACAAAAGGCTCATGCAACTATATTTACAATTTACTTCGTAAGTCCCAATTTATACACGTGGGTGAAGAGAGGCAATGGAGATAAAGTTCCTTGCCCAAGTAATCCTTAGATCACAAGTCCACTGCCTTTAAAACCTCTTGACCACAATGCCTCCCCCCCCCCCCCATGTTGCCATGGGTTTTATTATTAATAAAGTACACCCAGAAAGAATGAAATTACCTTAGTACCTACAGTCTTCATATGTTGACATGGGTTTTATTATTAATAAAGTACACCCAGAGAGAATGAAAGTTACCTTAGTACCAAGCAGGATCATGACAGGTGTAAATGGCATAAAATTGGAAAGGAAATATAAACATTTCCGAAACAATATTGGCCCAAGATGATAGACTAAGTATCTCCTACGATATAAGTTGATGTACGTACATTGTATTCTTACTGCGCGACTTAGTGGTGACACCCATTGGCTCTACTGATACCATTTATAATACTCATTTCAACCCATTAGTTTATATTTCTCCTAACTTTGTTTTTAGTTAAAATTTGATTGCATACACCAGCTGTGTCTATTTGGTTTCTTAGTTTTGTTGTTGTTTCTCGTTTCCAGTGTGCTTTAGTCCTTACTTACCTTGTATGTATTTTAGATCCTCTTGCAAGCAGGAACTCGTGAAGAAGCCATCATTGGCTTATCAAAGCCGCAAGCTGACCGGAGTCAGTCTCTTACATTCATATTTGACGTCCATGATTATGAATTGTCAATTGTCAACAACTCTGTAACTGGACAACATACATTAATCTGGGAATGACTTGAACCGGGTTCCTTATGATTGAAAGGCACTGGCGTTAATCACTGAGCTATTTAAAATGCTGAAAAGCTGATTATTTTAATCTCCAGGTTCCCTGTACCTGTGCATTCTGGATTCAGCTCTCTGCGAGGAATATAACAAGAAAAAAGAAGCCAAGCAGAAGGAGAAGATGACAACTGAAACCAAAGAAGATGATATCAAAACAGAGGCAGGAGGAAGGTGAAGAGAAAAAAACTGATTGTCAAAATAAATTATGAAAGAAATATATAATAAATAAACTGCCTCTAAGAAACCAACTGGGAACAGTGCATGGTTGCAATTTAATATCATCTTTTGGCTTTAGACAAAGATGCTCATATGTGAATTGTTTTTTTGTTTTTTTTAACTAATAATTTCCCCTATTTATTAGATATTAAACATTTCTTATCATCATGTGTTTTTCTGTGCTCACATATTTTTGTTATATCCCTTTAATAGTCAGTGTCTATCTACTTTATATTACACAGATCGGCCAGTCCTGACTCACCAATCATTATGCAAAGACACTGTGAGTAAATTACTAGAGTGAGAAGTACATATCACTCACTACAGAAAATCTAGCATTGCATCCATTCATGTAGCCTTTGTATAGTTATGTAATGCTATGCACTATGTCTTGTCAGAACCTACAAGGATGCAATCAGCTGGTAATAAGGCATGTCAAAACCTATGCCCAGAATTGTATGTGTACTCTAGACTAAAGCTGAGGTAATCTGCTAGGAATCAAAATGTTGAAATTCATAAATTAAGTCTTGCTATTTGTTTTGAGTACTACTCAAATGCCTGGCTTTCTGAAGGTATTTTATAAATAATTTGACAATAATGCTAGAAGCTAATCACATACTTTGTTCTCTAAAGTTTGTGTGAAATCTGATATTGCAACAACCAGCTTCTGTCAAAATGCTCTTTATTGCCTTGAACTTTGCTTCTGTAGTGTTTATGGGATATACTTATAATCTTAATGAAGATATTTATCTTTACCATGCCTACATCATTCAAACATGAGTAGTCTACTTTTTTTTGTCCCAGATTCAGATTGAGAAATATGAGAGATGGATATTTTTTCAGTTTTTGTCTTTTAGATGATAGTATTTTTGTTATAAAGACTACAGTGTCCTATTGTGTTGTAGCTGTAACAGTTTAAAATGATTTAATTTTGGTACTTTATTACAGATTCCACCTGGCTGTTGTTAGTAGAATGTTGTCATCTTGTCTGTGAGAAACTTGTTTCTGATTGGAGGATGGAATACTTTGTATCTCTTACTGCTCTAGAACTCTTGTCTGGGTTGGCTAGAGTCAAAATCCATGTAGAAGGTAAGTCTATTATAGCACTCAGCCAACTGGCATATGTTGTAGAGAAACTTGAATGGAGGATGGAATACTCTGTATCTCTAACTACTCTATAACTCCTGTCTGGTTTGGCTAGAGTCAAAACCTATGTGGAGAGCAAGTCTGGTGAAAACTTTCAGTCATTATCTGGTCTATGAGAAGCTCACCTCTGATTGGTGAAAGGAATACTTGTTTCATTATTGTTGAATTATTCTAATATTCTTGTCTGTATTGGCTAGAGTGCTAAGTCTTTTTAGAGAGCTCCATGATAGCTCTCAGATGACTGTAGCATTAAACCCAACATAGTATCTCGGTTAACTATGTTTCATGGGTAACTTCACCTGTACTTGAAGGTAAAATATCGTATCACCACTTTACTGATGAGAAACAAACTCCTGAGAGGTAAATATTTTATCATCACTTTACTGATGAGAAACAAACTCCTGAGAGGTAAATATTTTATCACCACTTTAATGATGAGAAACAAACTCCTGAAAAGTAAATATCTTATCACCACTTGAATGATGAGAAACAAACTCCTCAAATCCTCTCCTTTCATCTTTGTCTTCTAGATCCTCTGGAGTTGAAGAAGATAGTTAAGTCGATATCTTACCTGATAGAGCATCAGTGTAGCTGGCCATCCATGTACCACTCCAGGGATCTACACTCTGTTATTGTAACAGCCTATCATTGCCTAACTGTCTGGCTCTTAGAACACAGTGATTTACTTATGGACAGGGTCAGTTCAATAATGTAGCTACAGTTTAAAACAGATTGTAAAGTGTATATTTTATGTTATGTTAATTTGTTATGTTATTTTGTTATGTTATGCCTTAAAACATAGTCAGGTTTTGGATATGCAAGTATTTCAAATGTCAGTTTGACCATTTGTAAAATACATGACAGTACCAGAAGTTATGAGTAGGTATGCCATGTGACCATGATCTCAGTATGACAACTAAACAATTTATCAGTAAGGTAATGAAGATGAGCAGTTTTTAAATAGCTATACTAGAGGTACTTGTGAGATGTAGATAAGCCCTATATCTGACAGTTATACTAGACATTGGATAACAGTATTTGATTTATCTCTTGATTTCCATTGATCCATGACATTTAAATACCATTGTCCAAGGGCAAGGGTTACTTGTTTAGGAGTGCCAACACAAAGGTGGTTTATTGACTGGTTAAGTGAGTGTGTGGTTACATTATTCTTTCCCTTCTGTGCAGGAATGTCTCTGTGTTGTGTGGTTACGTTATTCTTTCCTTTCTGTGCAGGAATGTCTCCACTTTGTTGTGTGGTTATGTTATTTATTTCTTTTCCATTCAGGAATGTCTCCACTGTGTGTTGGAGGTAGTTGAGCTGGGTATATCTGGTAGTAAATCTCAAGTACCTACCTCAGCCACTCCAGAGATGAAGCACACCAAGCAATCTAAACCAGCCTCAATGAGAGTAAGAGAAGCTGCAGAAGGTGTGCTGTCTAATGTATTGAACCATGTGGTGAGTTCAGCAAGGTGCCCTCCCCCAACCCCCCTCACCCACCCTCAACACCAGATGGTGTGAAGAGACCAAATTGGGCCAAAAATGATCTGTAGATTGGTAGAAGAACTTGGAGTTTAATATGTATATAATCACTTAATGTCATCTCCCACTATACAATGCATACTGTATACATTTTAACTCATCCTCCTGTTCTAGGTCATTAATTAACACTAGGAAGGGAGGGGAGGGGTCCCGAGGGGGGGGGAGGGTCTGTCAGTAGATCTATCAAGTAAAGATTATATCCAAGGATGGGAAACAGTTTACCGTTGGACCAATTAGCCATCTATGAAACTCGCTGCATTGACAAGAATATTATATTTAATGGTGGTTTGTTTACAGGGTACCTTTCCATCTCCGTGTGGCCCCACCTCAATAGTCTCCCTCCTGGATGAGGAAACACTGCTGTCCTACCTTGACTACACTCGGAGTGACCAAGCCAAATTCAGGTACTTTGTCCTTGAGAACACCACCCTGGTAGCCATTTTGGAGGAACATCTTGGTGACACTGAAGGTGAGATACATCTCTATTTGACATTGTAATAACTCCAAGTACTGTGACAACTTCCATGACGACATGGTTATCTCTATGACTATATTCTTCCCTAAGTACCTTCATGTCTTACATAGTACATGGCTACTTCCATGACTATGCCTACTACCATTGCCATATGGTACCTTCACTATTTGGTTCAATTCCTTACTACATGTTGCTTTGCTATGACCATGATGTTTAACATTTTTGACTACATAACCATAATATTTCTACCATTTTACAATATAAAGGAATTCATGCAAATCAAAGCTGCTATGCAAATTTTAATCGCTCATTTATTCCCTTTCCATCCCTTGGTTTTGTTTTGTTTGTTTTTCAGTGTTGTCCCCAACCGTTGTCATGGTGATAAGAGGTCCAGGTGGAAGAACTGTGTGGTCATTACGGCATAGACATTGTTCAAGAATGGACCAGGTATGTACATGTAGATATATATATATATATATATATATATATGCTTATGAAGCTGATTCACATAAAACTAAAATGAATCCCCATAGTTACTAAGCTTTATATGGATGAAGTAAAGGTTTGACTTGTGGCTCAGGTTCAATGTCCCAGTTGCACTGTGCATTATCATACTTTTCTGTTTAATGTAGTGCATGTAATACATGCTAAGATATTCCAGGTATCAACTAGTGGAAAACTAAGATGACCATTTTCATTCAAGTATTAATTTGTGAGTAGCTTAAGTTGTTCAACCAAAGTGAAGCTTCTGGCCATTTCTTTTTCTTTACTCTGTTGTACTTATGAATATAGTTTTACCATCTGTTGCCATCACTCCTTTTTTCTATGGTATTAAATGATCAACAGAAGACCACAAGGAATTGTGATACTACTGTGATAGACTAGTCATTTCTCTGATGAGATGGAACAAAACCTCTCTAAATTTAAATAAAGAACAATCACAGTTATTTATTGTTTCTAAGGTAAACAGTTTTTTCGTGTGGGATTCTGACTTTTTTTTCAGGAGGATGGTGGCTGTAGCCTTCATTATCCTAACCATCCAGAACCCAAAGAGGATGTTGGAACTCATCATGACTTCAAAGTTAGAAACTTTCCACCTTCAGTTGAGATGGCACCTCTGACAAAGGGGTAAGTCCAGGAGAGAGGCAGCAAAATGAATGCATGAAAAGACACTTGTATCGAGAAAGACTCGGCACAAAGATAGTAACAACATAAGATGCCAAATCCTGCAAGATTCACTAAATAATCTGGTTTATCTCGTATATTTGCTAAAGCATTGGTGTATTATTTATTAGCTGTTATTAGGTGGTATTTATTTTGCTCCTTGTTTATTGCGTGTTTGAATTCTTCCAAAGATGGTACTCTGCTTTCAAAATTGATGCTCTTGGCTAAACAAATTTCTTCTTCGATCCCAGGGACAAGAGCATTCCTCTTCTGCAAGACATCGAGACACCGACATTGAACGCCGACCATGAAATAATCGCTGGTCTGATCGACAAGCAGATAGAGTATGAGGAGTTTACCAGAGAGAAGGCGTCAGAAGAGATTGAGAATGCCGGCTATCCAAACAGACACATGGAGGCCAAACCACCTCGACCCAAGGAAGACTTCAGCCCTGCTCGGCTACTGCTGTCACACCTCGGATACCTCAGTCTAGAAAACTTAATGGTTAGTTTGATGAAAGTTGAAACCAGCTCTGCGGTCTGTTGTCATGACCAAAAAGCAGCTGTTTGCATTTTGTCAGCAATATCACCTGCCAAGGTTTGCTAAGAAATAGGATTGCAATCAATCAAACCAAGTCACTGCTCTCAAGGTTTTTCACAAAGTGAACATTAATGGGCCAGTTATTTATGATTCCAAGCGGTTCTCAACATTGGGGATCTAATGTTTCACAATGTGAACATTAATGAGCAAGTTATTAAGGATTCCAAGCGGTTCTCATCATCAGGGATCTAATGTTTCACAATGTGAACATTAATGAGCAAGTTATTGATGATTCCAAGTGGTTCTCAACATCAGGGATCTAATATTTCACAAAGTGAACATTAATGAGCAAGAAATTTATGATTCCAACCGGTTCTCAACATCGGTGATCTCCAGTCACGCCCCAAATCAACAAGGACACTGTCATATCAGTCCTTTTCTAGTTCCGAAAACTTGACAAGCTGGAGTCACTGAAGTCACTGAGAATTCCTTTGAGGAATCTCTGACGGACACTTCTGGACAAACTGCTTGCACATTCTGTAATGCATGCATAGTGTGACATATTTGAGGTAACATTCAGTTTTTACCACTCATAACTAGCGCTTGTTAGCTAAGAAAAGTAGCCCACCATTTATTTGGCAAGTTACAAACCTCTTCAAACATATTTTCACGACTAGTACATAAATATGTTACAGCTATCTTGAGAGATCTGTAAACAGTATAGATCACACGCATTAGTACTACCCAGAGTCCTATCTACGGCTCTGATAGGACCGAAATGACAGCATCCTCTGCTTAAATGCCAAAGATCCCCATTCATGGTCCATATTTCATGGCCCTATTCATGGCCCATATCCTTTTCATCTTAGCATTGATCACTTGTTAAGAATTAAGAAACTATCCACTTTCACTTAGTTGAAAACAACTTTGACTAGTCTACCTTTTTAGCTACATTGTTAGGGAATTTTATGATATAAATAAGGGATAAATGTATCAAAATCAGCTCAAAACCTTGCTTTAACAGATTCATGTACATTGCAACACATTACACAACATGTATTATAAGTACATGGCTATGATAATGTTGTGTGGAACATGCAGATGATGATACATGTCGCTGATTATGTAAATTAAAGAGATTATAAATGTTTGGCACATTTCAACCACAATTGAAATAACTGATATATTGCTTGAGAAATAACTCACAAGTTTTGCCTAAATGGTCTTTCAATAGAATTTAAAACTGTGTGATAGTTTTGTTTTCGAAAGGATATTAAGAGTTCAGTGACCTAAAGACAAAAGAACATTTTTTAAAGTTAATCCTTACGCAGTAATATCAGTAATATACTATTTGTACCCGTTGCTTTTTTTGTTAAGAGTAATGTTTCTGACCCTGTAAGGACTGCCAGAACAGAAAATCAGTTTCAAAATTACAATTCTTGGTATGTTTATTCGATTCAGAGAAAACAGTCCAGAGAAACAGTTTTGATCATGAGCAGTGTGACAAGTGACTTTATAGATATTGTAGTATAATTTAACTGTAAACATTTCTCAGCCCTCGAGGGGTATTGCCCCTCAGCCTCATCCACCTGGCTGCTCTGGTGGTCTTGGTTGCATCACTGGAAGAACCTAATAATGTTCCTTCTTTTCATCATCAGGAAGACCCCAGTAGCCCCCTTCCTCCAGCCTTGGTTTCCCTTGATTGTACATCTATGGTGTTCCCGTCCGACCTGAAGATTCTAGACTCTATCTCCAGCCGTACTTTCGATACTGTGTTTATATTTTACATGAAGTCGGGTCAGCGTTCAGCCAGCGACATTCTTGCTAATGTGGTAAGTAATAACATGAATATATATATATATATAGGCCCCGGGTTCAAATCCCGGTGGAGGCTGGAAGTTTTTTACTGTTCTGGATTTTCCAACTCACTACAATTTCAATTATATATATTCATTTGCCTTTGTCGTTTACCTCCATTTTTTCATTAACAAAAGTCTGTTCAAAGTATCTCTTTTGTACGGAAGCTTCAAAGTGCCATCAACGTAAGAAAACTTTGCCCAATAAGTCAACATTTTTCAGTAATTGTTTAGATAACAAGATAATATCTTATCAATCAGAAAAATGTTGGATTGCTCAGTTGATCTCATCAATTCAACATTTTTCTGAAAAATGTTCAATTGTTCACTTCATTCCAACTGAGTAATTGAACAATTTTCTGCAAAATGTTGAATTGACCACTTATAATATGTCGTCAATTCAACAATTTTCTGCAAAATGTTTCATTGACAACTTATCATATCTCATCAATTCAACATTTTTTGAAAAATATTAAATTGTTCACTTCATTCCATCTGAGCAATTGAACAATTTTCAGCTATTGTTATCCTTGAGTGATTATGTAAAATGTTCTCTCTCCCTCTCTGCTGTACAGAATAGTAAACATCTTGTGAATAGTCAGTTTTTGGAGTTCTTGCACTCATTGGGCTGGCCGGTGGTCATCGGTGAGCACCCTGGATGGACTGGTAACATGATGACAAGCTGGAAAGTGGACCTTGATAGTCATGGTGAGTAGAGGAGTAGAGGAACTCTTAACAAATTAAATGGTCATGGACAGAATTTGTTGGTAAAGCAAGCATAAGCGAGCTGTTTTTATCTCAATACATTACATGTATAGAGATATTGTAACAGTAAGTGGGACTCTCTCTTCTCTTAAAAATTTTTCAGCGTCTTCATACAAAGTTCTTTTTCTCTGGAATTTCCAGAGCAAGCATATATCATATAGGCAAACAAAAGTTACTATTTTTTATTCCAGAATTGTATCTCATTCTATGACTTTTTCACCGATTTATGTCCAAATTTGGCCAAATCCCTCTGAAAAACAGTTGAAATGAGGCCTTTTTGCACACGCTCCAAAACTTGTTTGTTTCATTGTTTTTGATGATTAAGCCCCGCCTCCAAGTCTTGTGTAGCAGATTGGCTATGACTCAAGCCCCGCCTCCAAGTCTGGTTGGTAGCAGATTGGCTATGCCTCATGGCAGCTACATGTTAGATATACGAAAATGGTCACCCTCACGACCAATGCACACTAATTCCATATACACATTGTTGTGCATTTAATTTATATTAGGACTTCGTCTGTTTATAGCTCCATGGTTTTAGTAATATCAATTTAAGGATTGTTCTTTTGTTCAGGTAGTTTTTCAGAGCAAGAGCCATGATAAGTTTGTTTGATTGCCCATCAGGTATTTTGTATAATACGTATACACTTTGTTGTGCTGCTGAAGGCTACAAGTTTAGGCTAGGCCTAATGCATTCTATATTAGGCCTTCATTTAGTAATAGCCACATTAGCATTGTACTGGTGGTGTTCAGGCAGTTTTGGGCCATGGTACAGTAAGTTTGTTTGATTGCCTTACAGTGTGTTTTAATTTTTAAGTTAAGTTTCCAACTTATATATTAACTGTGACTCCATAAATTTAACATAATGTTAATGGGATAATACAACAACTATTCATTTGGAATAGAGTGTATATTGTGCATTTCTAGAATGAAGCATCATTATGAATTAACAGCTTGTTTGGTATATTTCTTTAACCCCCCCCCCCCAAAAAAAAGAATTAAAAACAAAAATTATAATCTATCACATTTTATTTTCACTGGAGTATGTATAAAAGAGGAGCCGGCCATAGCATTACAACTTTTATAAGACTATAAAATTGGATAAGGTTATGTCTTATTTATAAGGATATAATAAGGTTATAAGAAGTATGTTTAGCTTTCTTTTGAACCTGTGATGTTTGACATCAAATATACAAAGAATTAAAAGAAAATACTAAAATGGAGAGGAACTGGGGTGGCTATTAGGGGAGGAGGAGGCCACCCATCACTTTCAATTTAAAACTTATATTCTACATATGTACATTATTTTTTCCAAGTCATAAATCCACGAAATCTTCATGTCAAAATTATTGAGATGGAAAAACGTGGGTTGTTTTGATAATTGGAAGTGTACACAGTTTTGATGGTAGTCACCACTACAGTCTACAGTAACCTACAGTAGGTCGATAGGCCTAGCTTTCTCAAGGCGGGCATCAAGAATATGGTCGAGTTGTTCGCCTCTTCTTATTTGACTGTTGCCATTGACGTCAAACTATATGACCAAAAATATTATATATATTGATATTGATAATTGTAGAGACAGAGCAAAGATAAGAAACTAGGAATCAAAATTAGAACTTCCAGTATTGAGATACTGCGTCATTGATGCTCTTGTATTACTTTGTTTTTAGTTTTTTCTTAATAATGTAAAATAGCAATTTCATGAGGTACATGTGATTACCCACGAAACAGATTTTTTTGTGTAAGCATTATTGAAAATTTATTTTGTAACTATGGAAGAGGTGGTTTCAATTGTTTCATGTTTGACTTACTATAAGTCATTGGTTTACTCACCTCAGGTATATCCAAGAAGACAGTCCTACAATTTTTGTGAATTTATTGCTAATATTAGATGATATTATTGTCCTTGTCTGATCTCTGTGTCACACAACCATTGTTGATAACAAGGTATCAAAGTGTGAAATCATGTTGAGGATAACTTTTAATTCAAAAATTTCCATTGATATGTCTTATTATATTAGTTGATTTATTTGTGATTGTCTCAATGTTATTTTCCATTTCATAATTTCCTCTATGATTTTTTTGGTTTGTTTGTTCTTTACATCTGGATTTTTAGACTCATCAGAAAAGAAAGAGCTTTCTCACGGTGGCAGTCTATACAATGGGAGGAAGCAAGTATTGTACTTTGCTGATGCTCTGTCAGAGGTTGCCTTTGTTGTCCCTAATTTACCAGAAGCAAAGACATCCAGTAGTGAAACTTGTGAGTGTACACCACCCCCCCCCCCCCCTGCTGGGAATATATAACTCTCACAAGCTTGATTTTGGGCTGCATATTACTGCACATGGCTGATAACATTGTGTTTCTGCAATGGCAAATCCATGGGATTAAAAAAGTTGAGAAACTGATTAATATTTGGGAAGTTTATAATTGGGGGTGTCGGGATGGGGTGGGGGGGGGGTTAGAATTCTTGTAGAAGTTCAACCATGAGTGACCATTATTTAACTATCTAGCATGTTTGGTGTCATTACTGTTGATTTTTATTTATCATCTGACGATGGACTTAAGTAGACATCTGGATCTCCACCTTTGTGAAGATATTTCTTCTCTTTATACACAGCCAAGAGAGATTCCTTCATATCTGAGGACAGCATAGATTCATCCACATCTTCTATCGGCCTGCCTCTTCCTCCTCTTGCCTCCAATAATAACAACAAAGATGACAGTCCTCGTAAGTCTGCCGGATCGGACACCAGGAAGACGTCGACCAAGGGGGGGCCGTTCACTTTTCCAGATATGAAAGTGATCGTCGTTTGGGTGGAAAACTTTGATGACTGCAAACATTTCCCTCTAGGTAAGTACATTTTAGTCTGCAGTTTGGAGAGAGACTTTGTCGGTGGTCTGTAACCAAATTCAGTGATGTTATCACATTAACAGAATACAATTTGGATGACATGTAGTTTCTCCTTGGTTTAATCCAATAATAACGCTATAGTTTTTAGTAGAGGTTGAAAGTAACTTGAGGTCAACTCAATTTCTGAAAGTTTTGCTGGCATGTTACTTAACTTAATATGTGAGTGAATTTAATTTCTTTTACAAACTAAATTTCTAACCAGTTTTCAATAAATGTCTTTCCTATGGAGAATATTCTCTTGTTATGATTTCCTTCCCAGGTCAAGTCAATTTCTGAAATTATTGTTGACATGTTAGCTCCAAAATAAGAGAATTAAAATAAACTTAATATGTAAGGGAATCGCATTTCTATTACAAACTAAGTTTCTAACATGTTTTTAATAAATGTCCTTTCTATGGAGAATATACTCTTGTTATGATTTCCTTTGCAGGTGATATTATTCCAGAGACCAACACTGGTACGGAGGAGTTCCTTGCCGCCAGTCTGTCTTCTATGCCAAAACCAAGTGAAGCAGGAATCATGGTCATCTTCATTCATGCTTTGCGTAGCGGCCTGTATAGAGTTGCAATGAAAAGCAGGTAAATAGAATGAGAATTGTGTATAGTTGGACTGCATAGCAGACATGCTCTGCGTAGCGGGCTGTATAGAGTGGCACTGCAAATCAGGTACAGTAAATGGAATGAGAATTGGGTATAGTTGGACTGCACAGCAGAGATGCTTTGCGTAGCGGGCTGTATAGAGTTGCAATGCAAAGCAGGTAAATAGAATGAGAATTGTGTATAGTTGGACTGCATAGCAGACATGCTCTGCGTAGCGGGCTGTATAGAGTGGCACTGCAAAGCAGGTACAGTAAATAGAATGAGAATTGGGTATAGTTGGACTGCACAGCAGAGATGCTTTGCATAGCGGGCTGTATAGATTTGCAATGCAAAGCAGGTAAATAGAATGAGAATTGTGTATAGTTGGACTGCATAGCTGACATGTTCTGTGTAGAGGGCTGTATAGAGTTGCAATACAAAGCAGGTAAATAGAATGAGAATTGTGTATAGTTGGACTGCATAGCAGACATGCTCTGCGTAGAGGGCTGTATAGAGTTGCAATACAAAGCAGGTAAATAGAATGAGAATTGTGTATAGTTGGACTGCATAGCAGACATGTTCTGTGTAGAGGGCTGTATAGAGTTGCAATACAAAGCAGGTAAATAGAATGAGAATTGTGTATAGTTGGACTGCATAGCAGACAGCAGGACAACAAACTGTATGTAGTTGTGATGCTATTAACAGGGGACTGCATACAGTTGTACTACATAGCAGAAAAACCAAAACAAACTGAGTGTGTAGTTACAAGTAATATTTGTAGTAACATCATGTACAATGTATGGCTAATGGATACAGTGGATTGAACAAGTACAAGGCATTGTTAACATCTAGTTGTATGAAGCTGTAGTACAAAGCATGTAAACAGACACAGGACTGTATAGACATACAATGTACAGCAGGTATATAGAGACATGACTGTATAGAAAAACCATGTACAGCAGGTATATAGAGACATGACTGTATAGACAAACCATGTACAGCAGGTATATAGAGACATGACTGTATAGACATACAACGTACAGCAGGTGTATAGACACAGGACTGTATAGACATACAACGTACAGCAGGTGTATAGACACAGGACTGTATAGACATACAACGTACAGCAGGTATATAGAGACATGACTGTATAGACAAACCATGTACAGCAGGTATATAGACACATGACTGTATAGACAAACCATGTACAGCAGGTATATAGACACATGACTGTATAGACAAACCATGTACAGCAGGTATATAGAGACATGACTGTATAGACATACAACGTACAGCAGGTATAAAGACACAGCTGTACAACATGGCGAATAATCCTGACTGGTCTACCACTGGACAACCACAACTTAATGGGCAACACTATAAGGATAGGTTTTCACTGAATATTTACCATGTCTCCTCTCTTCTGCAGCTCAACTCTAGCTGTGCCTCTCATAGATGGTATGGTAGTGAGCCGCAGGACCCTTGGTGCTGTCGTGAGGCAGACTGCAGTAAATGTGTGCAATAGAAAGAGACTGGAGAGTGACAAGTAAGTCCGAATAAGAACACAAATAACCCTCAGGACATTACTTGTCCTTCTATTAAATATACTGTACTTACCCTTTCCACATTAAGTAATGGTGCTATGCAGGTATGTAGCATATTTACCTCAAGATTAAATTTCTAGTTAAACCAATCATATGTCTTCCCTTTTCATAGTCATTGTTGAAGTTCAACTAGATTACTTTAACCCCTTTGAGACTTGTTGAGATGTGAGAAGTGTTTTGAGATGAGTGTTGTGGGATCCTTCCATACAATCTTGTTCTATATTTGAATCCAGTTTTGTAGAGAAAGACAACATTCCCTTCCTTTATACATTTGTGGGAGCCAGAAGTTGTTGCATTTGTATAGTTTAACAAATAACATGTGATGGAGGTTCATCACATTTTATCATCCTCTTTGTTTGTTTTGTTCAATACATAGTATTGATTGACTCTTCTCTTCTTTTACAGTTACTCTCCACCTCATGTGCGAAGAAGGCAGAAGATACAGGACATGGTACACAAGTACCACAAGAGGATGAATGTTCCTCAATTCCTGGCATCTCTCTTTGACCAGGATACCTGAAGACATGAAGAACTCAGATGGTGAAACACCTGCTGCTTGCTTCTTCATTGTATCTTGATAAACTATCAGAGATGTAGAAAATTCTATCCGAAGTACAATGTACTGGAAATGTAGATCTAATCAGGTATACACACTTCCATCCAGGGTATGATAAACTGCAGATAGATCTAGTCAGGTGTACAGACTGCCATCCAGGGTATGATATACTGGAGATAGATCTAGTAAGATATATAGACTTCTATCCAGGGTATGATCAACTGGAATTAGATCTAGTCAGGTGTACAGACTTCTGTCTGGTATACAGACTTCTATCCAGGGTATGATAAACTGCAGATAGATCTAGTCAGGTGTACAGACTTCCATCCAGGGTATGATAAACTGGAGATAGATCTAGTCAGGTGCACAGACTTCCATCCATGGTATGATAAACTGGAATTAGATCTAGTCAGGTATACAGACTTCCATCCAGGGTATGATAAACTGGAGATAGATCTAGTCAGGTGTAAAGACTTCCATCTAGGGTATGATAAACTGGAGATAGATCTAGTCAGGTGTACAGACTGCCATCCAGGGTATGATAAACTGGAGACAGATCTAGTCAGGTGCACAGACTTCCATCCAGGGTATGATAAACTGGAGATAGATCTAGTCAGGTGCACAGACTTCCATCCAGGGTATGATAAACTGGAGATAGATCTAGTCGGGTGTACAGACTGCCATCCAGGGTATGATAAACTGGAGATAGATCTAGTCAGGTATACAGACTTCCATCCAGGGTATGATAAACTAGAGATAGATCTAGTCAGGTGCACAGACTTCCATCCAGGGTATGATAAACTGGAGATAGATCTAGTCGGGTGTACAGACTGCCATCCAGGGTATGATAAACTGGAGATAGATCTAGTCAGGTATACAGACTTCCATCCAGGGTATGATAAACTGGAGGTAGATCTAGTCAGGTGCACAGATTTCCATCCAGGGTATGATAAACTGGAGATAGATCTAGTCGGGTGTACAGACTGCCATCCAGGGTATGATATACTGGAGATAGATCTAGTCAGGTATATAGACTTCCATCCAGGGTATGATAAACTGGAGATAGATCTAGTCAGGTGTACAGACTTCCATCCAGGGTATGATAAACTGGAGATAGATGTAGTCAGGTATACAGACTGCCATCCAGGGTATGATAAACTGGAGATAGATCTAGTCAGGTAACAGACTTTCATCCAGGGTTTGATAAACTGGAGATAGATCTAGTCAGGTATACAGACTGCCATCCAGGGTATGATATACTGGAGATAGATCTAGTCAGGTATACAGACTTCCATCCAGGGTATGATAAACTGGAGATAGATCTAGTCAGGTGTACAGACTTCCATCCAGGGTATGATAAACTGGAGATAGATCTATTCAGGTAACAGACTGCCATCAAGGGTATGATAAACTGGAGATAGATCTAGTCGGGTGTACAGACTTCCATCCAGGGTATGACATACTGCAGATAAATCTTGTCAGGTATGCAGACTTCCAGTCAGGGTATGATAAACTGGAGATAGATCTAGTCAGGTGTACAGACTGCCATCCAGGGTATGATAAACTGGAGATAGATCTATTCGGGTATACAGATTTCCATCCAGGGTATGATAAACTGGAGATAAATCTAATCTTAACAGACTTATGTCCTTCCGATGCTCTGAAAAGGGGATGAACCATTTCAACAGGAAAGAAATTAATTACAATAGCTAATGAAACTAGTTATTTATTTAAATTCCTAAAGGTTGCAAGATAAAAGTCAGATAAAAGTTTCAGCTGTGATTTATTGAATAATATATTAATATTTATTTTTTTCACATTTTAATGGAATTTAGAGTAGACCAATGATCTATGTGCTTGTCAGTTCATTGATATGTAGCAAGGACTGTATGGATTCTTTGGCTGTAGTTTTCTCAGTTTAAATGCTACAATTCTTTCATTTAAGAAATAAACTGCTAAAGTTATGTTATGCCTTTTAGTACTGTACCAGTAATCATGGCACAGTATCCTCATGTTAGAATTGTGTAACCATTCTGTCATCTGCATTCTAGCAATATTAGATATTGTGTACAGCCTGGAAGACAAAGGAAGCCTACCCACAGAATCTTTTATATTTAGTCTCCCTAGTAACTTAAAATATTTATTCTAATTTGTACTTGTATCCTTTTATTTCGTTACAAGAAATTTAATTTCTTGTCGTTGATTAGATCATTTGATAATGGCTACAACTCGTCCTTCTTAAAGAAGACTAATGGCCTGGTGTGATTGTAGTTCCTAGCAAATTACTAAAAAGTGCCTAAAAACATCTTCAAATCTACAAAACCACTTTGCTACAGAACATGAAAGTAATATTTTATCATAAGTCAGTTACAGCATCATATTTATAGAGTTAGAGGAATTGAGCTGTTAAAGGCAAATGCATCAAAAGGCTCACCTTCATAATAATAATTTACTAATAAATTCTTTACTCTGATATTAATAATTCATAAATTGAGATGGGTATAGAATTTTCTCACCTGACTTTGGTTGTCTCAGAAGACTGGATTAAATCCATTAGCAACAACAAGTTAGGAAGCAATTTCTCATTCCTAGCTGTGGTCTGATGGAATCAGTATGTTATGATTGGGTGTGTGAGTGTTCTAGTAAGTATTTGTAATAACGGTGTGGATGCAGAATATCTGTATTTTACACTGATCCCCACCTCCCCCACCCACACATGTGGTGATATCCAACCTCCCTGTGTCTCCATGACCTCTCTTAGTAGTATATTATAGTAGTAGATTCACTGAACTAATTACCATTTGTCTGCAATATGTAGGAGAAAATGAGTGACA
Organism: Apostichopus japonicus; assembly: GCF_037975245.1. Lineage (NCBI taxonomy): Eukaryota > Metazoa > Echinodermata > Holothuroidea > Aspidochirotida > Stichopodidae > Apostichopus > Apostichopus japonicus. The sequence goes on from NC_092568.1 coordinate 40,906,981, forward strand.
TGTCAAGCAAATGGTTCTATTGCCACTTTTTTATATATACATAGTCCTGCGTTATAAGGCGTTTATTACTAAAAGCAGAATATTAAATGTGACTTCATTGCTCTTGAACTGAAACAAGCAAGTAATGTTACCATAGAAGAAATACAGTTGTGATCAACAAAATTCCACTTTATTTTTACTCTTTGCTTACAGATGTTTGCAATATGTTATGCCATAAGATTGAGTTTTATTGCAAAGGATACTTTTAGGTGAGGTGTTACATCAGTATGGAAAACATACTGTATCTGGGTCAGGGGGAGATGCCCCAGGGAGATGCAGCACATTTATATTATGTTGGTTCTCTTGTGGTAATGATTGTTTTGAAGCACAAAACTGTATGTTGGAAAGAATGACTGGTCTGAAATTTCTTTGTAATGAATCTCTTCTTTTGCAAGTCATTGATGGTAAATACTCCCATTAACCCACCCCACCCCTCTTCTGCCTCCAATATATAGGGGATTGGTACATGTATGGATAGTTATAAATTCAACACCCCTCCTCCCAGCCATTGGGATGGAAAAAGTATCATTTTATCCTATTTTGAAGATAAACTAAGTTTGCCCTTTGTTTCTTTAGTCGTTGGTAGTTTAAGTTGGTGTCCTTGGGAGTGAAAAAATAGTGATTTGTCCACAAATATGACAGCAACAAATTACATAAAAAAAGGAAATTAAGAAAGGTTGACCTACTTTTGCTAATAGGCCTAAAATCAGAATTATTTGTGTTTGCAAAATGCCACACTGTGGGGTCCAATTTGTTTTATGAGGGGTCATCCCAAACAATAATTGATTGTGTTTAATATATACTTTGCTGAAGGCAAAAAGAACCTATGGAATGAAATGTGTATGTGTAGGCACCTGTATGATGTCTTGGCTTGTAAATATGATAATTATGTCTGGTGAACTTGACACATGAGATGTAGATTCATCCTATTGAGTACAAGAACCATATCGTTTACTGTGGAGGAGAAAGGTCAACAGAGGTTAAAGGTCATCAGTAGGCCACCTCACCCCCCCCCCCCTCCCAATCCCCTCTTCAAATATGATTGTCAACAATGCTCAAATTTCAGCAAGCAGTTTACTGCCACTGTCTGAGAATAAGTTTGAGTGTGCTAAAATTTGGGGGCAATAGGCTTTGAAGTCTGAATTAAAGGGTGTGGGGACTCGCGCAAAAAGAAACGTCTAATGCCGGTAATCTGACCTAGTTTCGAATGAGGTGTAACAGACGTGTTAGACACCACCATCCATCCCAGAAAATACATACAGCTAGCTACTGTCGGTAATTATAGACACTATTGTACAGTCAGTACATACAGCTGCGGTCAATACCCACAGCACAGTGTATAAACGATACAGGCGATGGACATCTCAGGTCCAGCTAAAGATAACAAAGGTATCACGTTTCATTACTGTCTGCATTTTGTAGCGACACAAACAAAACTTCACTTGCAGTTGCAAGCAACAGAAAGTTAACTTTTTCAGATGTCCGCACGCAGTTTGGGGCGAGTCTTCAATGCCTTTAAAACCTTGTAGACATGATAATGCAATAAGCAATGTGCTGATGAATTTTATACTTCGTACGTGGATGCACATTATTGATTTCAAGAACTTCTTTTGTTTCTGTGGAGGCCATTTGAGGTCAACGGCGTTCAAAGCCTGAAAACGTAAAAAAAAAAAAAACTTGGATGACTTCATATACATGCTATGTAGATCTACAACTATCTGTGGGCAACTCACACTAACTTTACTAATAAACTGTAGTAGGGCGAGGAATCAAATGACCTGAGCCTCTACCCTTCTTTCACCGATGATATCACAACTTGCTTAGATGACAAGTGTGGTTAGGCTACATCTGTCATAATTTGCTAATATCAAGAATAGTAACAATTATCACTTTTTCAGGTCCAACTGTTTACAACAGATCAATTCTTGATATCAAGCAAAGAATTCGTGATAACTCGATTACTGATTTAAGGAACGGAGTTTACCATTGATCCTACCAATACCATGCAAAACTTGAAAATTGCGTCACATCGACACCGCGGTCCTATGGCAAGCCGTTTTAACATTTACCTCGCAATTGGACTTAAGTGGAATACATTTCACTTAAGTGGAATACATTCTACTTAAGTGAAATGTTATTCCACTTAAATAAAATGTATTCCACTTAAGTGGAATTCAATTTCACTTAAGTAGAATTCCATTTCACTTAAGTGGAAATGAACATTTCTATTTCACTTAAGTGGAAATGCATTCCACTTAAGTGGAATTGTATTTCACTTAAGTGGAAATGCATTCCACTTAAGTGGAACTGTATTTCACTTAAGTGGAATACATTTGCACTTAAGTGGAATAACATTTTACTTAAGCTAAATAGCCCATCTATTTCACTTAAGTGGAATACAATTCCACTTAAGTGAAATGCATTTCCACTTAAGTGAAATACAATTCCATTTAAGTGGAATGCAATTTCACTTAAGTGGAATGATATCTTTTGGGCGTCAATTTTACTTAAGTGGAATTCTATTCTGCTTAAGTAAAATACAATTCCACTTAAGTGGAAATGTTGATATGTAGCTTATATATAAATACAATTTAGGGTAATGTTCGTCGTAACGCATTCAATTGCTCATCACATATGATGATGTAGTCGATCCTCGTTGCACGTGTACATCATGGCTCTGGCTAATCATTCACATCTAACATTGCTGGAATGCGATCAAATAATTGTTGTTGTTAGAGACACAATTCGAAGTGTTGTTTGCAGATTGGAACAGGGGAACAATCACAACAGAGGCGACTTACATCTTGTTTAAGTAACATAGGCAGAATTCGTAACTCTTTAGATAGTGAAACTTTTGACGAAATAAAAGATTCCATCCAAAACCTCAAATCAAAAAAAAAGTAATATGTTCTCTTGCCCTTGTCAATGCGTTTTCGGCTGTAGCTCCAACCACTTGTAATGTATTTGCCATGGCTTTATTTTGGTAATGTTATTCGTCAGGTACCAGGTCAGGTACGTACGTACACACCTTGCACGGATGTTAAGTGCTAGCTGGATCCCGATGGACAGCCGATATTCATTGTGCACATATCGACACCACATACGTACGTACACGTATCACGGCAAGTTGTTTATAATGACGCGCAAAGGCATGTGCAAAGTTTGGCGTTGAATGTACTAGCCAATCACATTCCACTTAAGTGGAATAGAGTAGCCAATCACATTCCACTTAAGTGAAATAGACTATCCAATCACATTTCACTTAAGTGGAATGCATTTCCACTTAAGTGGAATTGTATTCCACTTAAGTGAAATAGACAGGACATTCCACTTAAGTGGAATTGTATTCCACTTAATTAGAATACAATTTCACTTAAGTGAAATGTATTTGCACTTAAGTGAAATACAATTCCACTTAAGTGGAATGCAATTCCACTTAAGTGAAATAGAATTTGGCTAAAGTAAAATGCAGTGACAAGTTGATGAATTCAGCTTAAGTAAAATACAATTAAGCTTAAGTGGAATGGTATTCCACTAAGTGAAATAGAATTCCACATAAGTTAAATAGTATTCTGCTTAAGTGAAATTGAATTCCACTTAAGTGAAATGTATTCGATTTAAGTCGAATTGCTAGGTAAATGTTAAAACGGCTTGCCATACGGTCCGGTCACAAGAAGTTTTGCTATTGCGTTTGGACTATATACTGTGCAATAACATTTCTATTAAGTGCGTGGAAGTGTGCGCACGTTGCCTTTTTCAACCATCATCTCTCTGTCATATACTGTAAACTTGGATGATACACTGCAATTTTTCTGTAAGTGTTAAATTTCGACATATTAACATATTTTAGCATACTGAGTTGTTGTAGTTTGTAATCACTTTAGGCTAATTGCCATTTGGATATTGGAACAAGATATTTCTATTAACACGTTACAGCAGACTCTTTTTGTAAATGTTATGCTGTGTGTGCAAGATACCGGTTGTGCGAAAAACGTGTGGCCAGCGATGTTCAGAGCAGGGTCGAGGTGCTAGGAGATAGTGCTTAATTGCAGAACAAAATTTTCTATGTGGAGCCATTGCTGTAGACCATCCTCACCAATATTCGTGAGGCTGATTTTGAAACTTGCAACACAAGTAATGTTTCTATCAATATTTACTATAACTTGTACAGTAGTACGATAGGCACATCATATTGGCTAGCCCTTCATATGGTTGTCCACACAGGGTGATTACATTTACAACCAGCCTGATAAATAAGGAGGAAATATCCCTTATTTGTCAAGTTTCTGGGAGAATAATATCACAAAGTCATTTTCTTGTCAGAGCAATCTTTATTCCTCCAGCAGCCAGGGGAATATTTTGTGCACAAGTTTCTTTCCCTTGGCTGCCAGGCAAATAGGCACAACCATTTTTGTATAGTAGGCTAGTATTAGCTAAATGAATTATAGTAATTTGTTAATACAATTAATAAATGTGTACTCATCTTTCTGTTGATTACAGCAATAAAATATCATAAATCATAATTTCTGCTTGCATAAAATTTGTTATTTCCACTTACTTACCCTTAGACATAAAGTGAACTGATATAATTAATGCCTATATTGGAACCAGTCGTATCATGGTGATGATAATGATGATGGAACCAGAGCTTTACATCCTGAGCCGTGGCTTGGTGGGAGAAAACAATGGTTAGTAAGATTCGTGATACCAGTTTGCTGATTTCCATACTTTGTAACAGTTAAAACGATAGTTCATCGGTAAATTAATGACAACCATATTACATAGCTCCCAACTCTTGAGAAGGCAAATGCTGGTCCATGCCACGAATCGCCGTCCTGGGGGAGGGGTATAATGGGAGGGGGTGTCCCCCTCCCCTTTTGAATTTTTTGGAATCCTGGTGATGCCTACATGTAAAATGGTGGCACTTAGAATGGCTTTTGTCACCCAAAATTTTCTGAGAAATATGCATTTTTTTGTGTGTAACATCAATAAATTGAATAGTAGGTGATAATTCATTCTTTCCCGTGGCATGAAAATGTTGCCCAATAAAAAGAAATAAAGGCTAATTTGAGGTTCAAATGATGCTGTAAAGGAGGTTTTATACTCTATTATGCTAAATGCTAAAGAAATGATGGTTGCTAAGTCAAAATTTGATGCAAATTTTTTTATGTATACTTGACAATTACAATGCGGGTTCTTCGGACACTTGCGCGGGTCAGCGGGTTTGGGTGTTAGAATGGGAAGCAGGACACTTCGCCCAACAACCATTTCGCCCAACTGCCATTTCGCCCAACCTTACCATTTCGCCCAACCAGCCTGGTCATTTCGCCCAACCAGCCTGGTCATTTCGCCCAACCAGCCTGGTCATTTCGCCCAACCAGCCTGGTCATTTCGCCCAACCAGTCTGGTCATTTCGCCCAACCTTGATTAAATATGATATTTCAAAAGGAAACGTTCGGGAATTGTTAACGTTACAGGATACGAACCGAGTATTAAGGAAACTTGAAGTCGTGGTTAAATTGATTATATATGTGATTACATATGTGGTTACATTGATAAAGTGGTTACATTGATTAAATATAGTAATTCAATATTACGGACGGGTTTTATATTTTTTTTTTCAATTTAATAAGGAAACGTTCGGGAATTGTTAGTCAGTAGGATGGATCAGTGTTTTAGGGGTTAGGTTTGATAGGTTTTTATGAAGACCGATTTCCCTGTGTTTGTATAATAATATAACTTCCATTGTATGCGTAAACGCCTAAAGTAGTGTAATCCTCCCATTATACCCGAAATAACTGCTCAGACTCCGATCGATATCGAGCGGACCTCACTTTTTTATTTACCTATTACGATGTAACCTAACCCAAAATAAATCAAATTGAACTAGTGGAATAGAAAAAGTAATATTATTCTGACTGAACATTAGTAAAAATAAGGTTGGGCGAAATGACCATGCTGGTTGGGCGAAATGACCATGCTGGTTGGGCGAAATGACTATGATGGTTGGGCGAAATGACCATGCTGGTTGGGCGAAATGACCAGGCTGGTTGGGCGAAATGACCAGGCTGGTTGGGCGAAATGGCAGTTGGGCGAAATGGTTGTTGGGCGAAGTGACTAGAAAGCTTAGAATGCGGGTCCAACCCGCAAAATGCGGGTCAGTTGGGAGCTCTGATATTATAAGCACTGGTGAAATTTGTATTCAGATCCTACAGTACATACGACTTTTAGGGTTTACAACATTGAATTTGTCTCACCAAATGTTTTACTCCCTTTGTATTCTTTTGTGTTTTATTTCATCATATCCCCCTCCCCCCTCCCCTAGTCAGCATCAAAATGTCAGCTGTATCCGTTGATAATTCTACTTGTTCTAATTTTGTTCCTTGTGTAGATGATGTGCCTGAGATGAACTTTCTACTTCAGGGTCAATACAAGGACGTCCTGCACGGCTCGGCTGCACAGTCAATACTAGCTCTAGGAAATGAGATCTCTAAAGATGCCTTTGGAGAGGCTATTAAGAAAAACATTGCAGATTTCATCAGTTTAAGCACCAATGACCAGAGTAACAGGTAAATTTCTGACCTTCACCGATCGTTATTGTAAATGATTGTTTGTCTCTGTGGATAATTTCATTCATACAGTAACAGACATGTATAGTTTACGTTGTTCTGCATGAATTATTTCCACGAAGTGAAAGAATGTTCAAGTCTTGTCAATTTTCACCTTCTGCCTTCGTATGGAGTTCCCTATGTCAGGCTTTGATAGATGTAGTTAATGGCGGATTCTTAAAAGTACTGTTTCAGATTCAGGAAGTGTCAAAATATTACCTTTAATAGCTAAACCCTTGCCAGTATAGAGTAAAGTAGAGTACATTAGTGTGTGTTCAAGATGATGTCTCCTAATAAAAATATGTCTTCTTTACACTAAGCAGTACACCCAAATTGCTAAATAAATAAAAGTAGTCAGTCAGATATGTGGGACATGGAAGTCTGTAGATGACCGGATTACAACAAAATTGAATTATTTTTTCCATATTGTCTTTTGCTTAGATTACTTCAAGTTCTTTGCGTTGGAATTTCTTGCCTGGAAGTATTTCTACAAAATAATTGGACAGGACCAAAATCAGACATATCTCCATCTGATGTCTTACCAACGGAATGGGAAAGCAAGGTAACCATTATGTGACAACGTTAAAATGCTATGAAATAGATTTCAGTCCATAAATAAAGGAAGAGGGAAATGGGTTTTTGAACACTAACACTTAATATCCATTTGTGCAGATATCTTTGTAATGTTTTATAAACTATTTAGTAGCTCCAAACTTCAAGCTTTCCCCGACATAATACATGTACATATGACTGTTAAATACATGAACTAGTTATTGTGATGTTAATCAGTGTTTGTGTACATACCTTGACCTTATCAAACAGAATTCTCTTCGTTTTATTGTTTGCAGCAAGAAGAGTTAAAAGAGTTTGTTTTTGAATCTTTAAACAAAGATGATGCCTCCATCTATCCTCTCAGCAGTCACCCGGTATTCCTTCTTCTGGCCAAACACATTCTTGTCGACTCGAGGGATTCCTTAACTGCCCTTCAGGTAGCACATCAATACCATTTATCACTTATTTTCTAAGGATATTTTCTTTGGAAGATTAATTCATCATTCTGTTTGATAAAAAACTTAGAACATTTCAATTGTCTGCTGTTTAGAAAATAAATAGTAATAAAAATAGTTTGAAAGGTTTACTGCTAAATTTATTCATTTATCTTAAGAAACCAGTTTTGTATGATGGCTTGGTAATGACTTTTGTACATGTTGTATGTTACAGCAGTTTTCATTGTATGATAGGTCATTTAGTCTTGTTAAGTTTACACCTAGAAGATGGAAGTATAGTGAATCATAAATATTGCATTGAAGTGATTAACAAAATTCAGTTTATATTCCACAAGTGAATCTGTTCATTGACAAAGTTACTTTAATTGTAGAGAAAGTTTTGTAGAAGTATTTTAAGAAACCTTTTTGTAAATCCAATGTTAATCCATTTCAGTGTAGTAGCCTCCCCTTCAATGCTTCACTCTGTTTTGTTAATCCAATCTTAATCCAATCTTAAGATTTCCTTTCCCCTGTTTTACAGACCCTTTGTAGATGGCTGTAACATTATCGGCAATTACAGAGTGTCTGCAAGAACACTCCATTATTCCATATCAGTGATGTAGATTTCTCTGTCATTGCATTTACAGACTGTTGATTGGTGGTCGCTCCGTTGCCTGTGGGTGCAACAGATGATACTTGATAGTCGTGACCCAGATATCCACCAGAAGATCAAATCAAGATTAGAGGAAGGTAAAAACAGTTAATATTCATTCAACTATTTTAACTATAGTCATACTACTATGTCTTCTGGGTTGTCACTATTAAAGAGTTTCATCACAGTATAAAATAGTAATAATAATAATAATAATATTGATTTATAGTGCATGCGTATCCACCCAAGAAAAGGAGAAATGAAAAAAGAATGAACAAACGAAATATTGGTTAACATTGATGAATGTTGCATAGGATGAGTTTTCAGAAGTTTTTTTAACAAAGTGAAGGAAGCACAACATTTGAGTTCTAGTGGTAATCCATTCATTGAGTTCTAGTGTTAATCCATTCATTGAGTTTTAGTGGTAATCCATTCGTTGAGTTTTTGTGGTAATCCAATCATTGAGTTCTAGTGGTAATCCATTCATTGAGTTCTAGTGGTAATCCATTCATTGAGTTCTAGTGGTAATCCATTCATTGAGTTCTAGTGTTAATCCATTCATTGAGTTTTAGTGGTAATCCATTCGTTGAGTTTTTGTGGTAATCCAATCATTGAGTTCTAGTGGTAATCCATTCATTGAGTTCTAGTGGTAATCCATTCATTGAGTTCTAGTGTTAATCCATTCATTGAGTTTTAGTGGTAATCCATTCGTTGAGTTTTTGTGGTAATCCAATCATTGAGTTCTAGTGGTAATCCATTCATTGAGTTCTAGTGGTAATCCATTCATTGAGTTCTAGTGGTAATCCATTCATTGAGTTCTAGTGGTAATCCATTCATTGAGTTCTAGTGGTAATCCATTCATTGAGTTGTAGTGTTAATCCATTCATTGAGTTCTAGTGGTAATCCATTCGTTGAGTTTTTGTGGTAATCCAATCATTGAGTTCTAGTGGTAATCCAATCATTGAGTTCTAGTGGTAATCCATTCATTGAGTTCTAGTGGTAATCCATTCCAGAGGCTAGTAGCAACTACTTCCAAAGATCTGTCACCCCATGTATGTTTAGCCTGATGTTCTTGAAGTAACTGCATATTACTGTAGCGACGTAGTATTGGGGTGTACGTCTGGAGCTAGTCCGATAAATGACTTTATTGAAAGTGGGAAGAAAACACTTTGCATGAGAAGGATTTACACCTGATCCAATAAAGAAGAACAGCCTTCTAGGAATGTCAGGACCTCTAAATGTACATACAATTGTTTTATTCTGATTGGCTTTATTGTCATCTTCATGTCAGCTTAGAAGAGTTTAATTGTAACAAAATTTAGAAGTTCTTCCACCTCAATGTGGGATTCCCTTCATGGTTGTTTGAATGAAAAAGTTGGTTGCCCACAAGATTAACATATAATGGTTATACAGTAAGTGGTTACAGTACATAGGGATGCCCACCAGGGTGGGCTAGCTCAAATGGTAGAACACAGGACTTGTATCCCTGCAGTCACTGGTGCAATCCCTGACCCCTAAATTTGTTTGCTGTTTACAAGATATCTAATCGTCTCAGAAATACTGCAAACTATCGTAGATGTAAACTCCAGAATTGTTTGTAAATATATTTGGGATCTATTGAAGCTTTTCTTAAAGAACATTGAAAACAACCGTTTGGATTTATCTTTCATTCGCAGTTGTGAGGAATGAGGGCTTGATGTCGCAGGATACCAGCGGATTTTTGCCCGTTCTCTTTCATCTTGAGTGCATACATATATGTCAATATTACTATGAGTACACAGAGGCTCAAGAACACCTGCAAACAGCAAAGAAAATGGCAGGACTGGAGGTAAACCTAACAGGTGAGGATTATTACTCATAAAAACAAAGTTTTGAAAGTTTCATTAATCCTTCTTGTTGATGTCTGTGGTTGCTTAGCTTGGCATTGGAATAATGTGGCCTTCTGTGTGTGGTGTAAGCAATGTTGTTCTGTTAGTACTTGTTTTATATGTTCCTGGTTTCACTGTTTTAGTCTTCCTGCATTCTTTAATTTATTCATTCAATCATTCGTTCATTCATTAGCTCTTTCTGGTTCATTAATTGATTCGATCATTGATTCGTTCATTCAATCATTTGTTCATTTGTTTGTTCATTCATTCATTCAGATGTGCTATTACTTATTCAGGGATGTGCCCCCGCTGGGTGGCACTGGAAGGCCCCGCCGAGCACTAAAAATTACCGCCCAGCACTGTCTTAAAAGTCATGAATCCAGCCCAGCACTACTTTCATCTAAAATCCCGACATTCCTAACAATATATTCAACATAAATTGAAAAAAAATTGAAAAAAAGTAAATTGTTAGCAAAACTAGTACTTGTGTATGTGCTTAAAAAGCTACACAAGTGCCAGCATTTGGCATCTGAGCACCTTCAAAAATCGAAAACTTTCTCAAAGGGGAGGGGGAACCCCTCCCCTTAGACCCCTCCCTCAGGACGGCGATCAGTATACCCGGCACTCAGGAAATCCTGGGCACATCCCTGCTTATTATTAATGTGCTTAATTACCAGGTGCTCTAGGCAAGAGGACAAGGTTCCAACAGGAGGACAAAGCTCAACTCTTCTTGAAAGTAGAAAAGACCGACTCTGATGTGAACAGAGGAATCAGTGACCAACAGGAAACTGTTTCTGGGTTACCAAAGGTTGGTAAATGTTTTGTAGTCATAGATTAAGAGAATCTGTTTCATGATCAGTTTCATGATATCAATTTGTCTACCAACAGCAGAGTCACAGCCATCTCTGTTCTAGATAACAGCTAGAGGGCTTTGTTTTTCCGTAGAATGTACAAACTATTTACCCAAGGGGGCAACGATTCTTGTAGAGCAATTTTCAGTGTCATAGAGGTTTGAAATGTTGATTACTTAGATGATGCACAGTGATTTGAAATTTATCAAACTTCAAGAACAATTTTAAGGAAGTGTAAGGAAAACCATGAAAGAGTAATTTTTTAAACATTTAATGTTTTTAATTTTCATGTGACAGGATCTCATGCTAGAGGATGATACAGTACTCAATAATGTGAAATTCAAAGATGCTGGAATAGAGGAGATTCCCAGACTGTCAGGAGGAGAACAAGCTCTCATCATTTCCCTCTGGTGAGTAGACATATCCCTGTAGCGAGTAAACATTTCCCTCTAGCTAGTTAACATATCCCTGAGGCGAGTAAACATATCCCTCTAGCGAGTAAACATATCCCTGAGACGAGTAAACATATCCCGCTATCGAGTAAACATAACCCTCTAGCGAGTAATCATATCCCTCTGGTGAGTAGACATATCTCTCTAGCGAGGAAACCTATCCATGAGGCGAGCAAACATATCCCTCTAGCGAGTAAACATAACCCTCTAGCGAGTAAATATATCCCTCTGGAGAGTAGACATATCCTTGAGGCGAGTAAACAAATCCCTCTGGCGAGTAAACATATCCCTGAGACGAGTAAACATTTCCCTCTAGCCAGTAAACAACCCTCTAGCAAGTAAACATAACCCTCTAACAAGTAAACATACCCCTCTGGTGAGTAGACATATCCCTCTAGCGAGTAAACATATCCCTCTGGTGAGTAAACATATCACCTAGCGAGTAAACATATCCCTCTGGCAAGTAAACATATCCCTCTAGCGTGTAAACATAAGTCTCTAGCGAGTAAACATATCCCTCGAGCGAGTCAACATATCCCTCTGGTGAGTAGACATATTCCTCTGGTGAGTAAACATATCCCTCTAGTGAGTAAACATATCCCTCTAGCGAATAAGCTTATCCCTCTGGCAAGTAAACATTACTCTAGCGAGTTAAACATATCCCTCTAGCAAGTAGACGTATCCCTTAAGTGAGTTAGTATATCCCGCTGGTGAATAAACATATTCCACTAGGAAGTAAACATATCCCTCAAGCGAGTAAACATATCCCTCTAGCGAGTAAACATATCCCTCTAGCGAGTAAACATATCCCACCTTTGACTAGACGTATCCTTCTCATGAGAAGACATATCTTAATTTCATCTTTCAGCTTAGACCACAAAAGGAAATCGCCTAAAGATGATTTAATAAATGAAGAGCTGTTACCTTACGTAGTGGTAAGTAGAACGACACAAAGATGATCGGAATTGTATGCAATGGTTAATGGAACTACTGCCAAAGACTTACACTTTAAAGAAAATTCATTCTGGCTTACCTGAGCACGAAAACCATACATAGGAGAACTCTCAGTGAAACAGAGATATTTAGTGGGTGGTTTATAAAACACTCAACACAGAATTGTAATTCCATATGTAGTGCTGTGTAGAATACAACGGAACATTGTTATCCTGTCCTATGGGACAATCATGATGGTTTCTGTAATCTAAACTGCTTAGACAGATATGGGAGTTGAACAAGTAGAATCAAAACAGGCACAGATTGGCCTACTTGCTTAGAATCAGGGTGCTTCCCGGTTCAAGGGGCTAAAATCGTCACCAGGTTGAGACGCCAAGGTGCTGATTTCCTCTGGTTTGCAATTTAGCTATTTTTGTCAATGCTTGTTGGATCAATGACCTGGTAGCAATTTATGCCTAATCAGCCCCTGAACCCAAACAGTTACCATGCCAACATGATGTGATGGGTTTTGCTTTGTTGTAACCAGAATGCAGGAATTGAATGGTCATTGCTAATAGTACTGTTATCTTACCACTAATGAAGAAAGTCTTGAAATGAGCAAAAAATAATAAGAGGGAAAAATTTGAAGAATTGATTCTGTGAAGGTACTCAGAGAGAATTTAATTTTCTCATCGCACATGAACCACGATGATGCCTTAAGTGTAGCTCTGAATCCTTTTCAATTGTTACACCAGTATAGGTTGTTGAAGAGTGGAATGGAAATCAAGTAATGCTAGATACATAATCTGTTTTATATCGTTGCAGAGCGTATTGCAACAGCCACAGTATTGGTCCGTTCAGATTGGGGCCCTCGCTCTGAGGTGCAAGTTAGAGAGAAGCAAAAGACGTAAAATAGAGAGGTCTATGATGCAGATGCAGGTACGTTGAAAATCCACCGCAGGAGGGTAACCATGACATTACCATAGTAACTTAGACTTGAAAGTTTGTTTTGTAATTCTGGGTAAGCTGATAAAATGGGTCGACAGCTTTTACAGTCGGTCGCAAAGTGGCCAACAGAAAAACTTATATCTTTAAAGGATTGGTTTAGTTGTTTGACATGTCTATTTTGTATGAAAGAGCACAAAAAGAACAGTGCAGAAACTACCATGATAGCATGCTCTCTTAAGGAGATATGACACTTTGAAGATAGCAAAATTTCTTTGAAAATGACTGGTGTAGAAAGACTAACTGTGAGGGTGTGATGTCACATCCTTACTTCCTTAACATGTGTGAATATATTTCTTTAAAAATTATTTACATTTTTTAACACATTTGAAAATAATATAATCAAAATTTTTCAGATGTTTGATCTCAAATACTTCCTTTGACAAATATGAGATCTCCTGACATATCTTTTGGTTGAAAGTCATGAAATCTCACAAAATATTTAGAAAAAAAAACAAAGACTTTTCAGGAATGTGAGGATGTGACATCACAGCTAGTCAGATTTCAGCAGTTTCCACACAATCTGATAAAACTTTACACTTGAATATCTCTTTAACCAAAAAAGATATTTGAACAGTTTTTTCACCATTGTGTTTCTTTTATTGTCCTCTATCATATAACATAAACATGTATGACAACTGAACCAATCCTTTAAACAATGTTTCTGATGGAATCTGACAGTATGCATCCTCCAAGCTGCAAAGTTATTTGTCAAACAAATTGTGATCGATGTGTGTGTTTACAAACTATCGTTCAATGCGTAATCAAAACGGTCAAGGCACAGTTATATAGATAATCACCAGGGATTTAATAGTGCTGCATATCAGGTCCAGAAATATCTAGATAGTGGCCAGGGAAATTACAACATGGGGTTGCCGGGGAAAATGTCTGGGAAGTAGGGCATTAAAGTGTTGGAGTAATATTTTGGTGCCAGAAAACTTCATTTTCTGAAATGATATTCAATGCTAGGTTAACTAAGTTTTGGCGATTGTTATCACAAGACCACTATCTTAATCAGTGATAATAACACTGCTGCCTGATTGATCAATGTCATGTGAATTGTTGGCTTTCCTGAAAACACACTTAAAACTGTATGCATATCTTCTTGCTTTGATAGTAACTACTTTAGTCATGTCACTCTCCACTTTTTCACAATATTTCATATTTCTGTTTTGTTATCATAGACAGTTGTTGATAGCTTTGATGATGGAGTATGTCCAGTTTATCACAGACTGCAGTATATTTATGCTGTAAACCTTCCACCAAAATGGGACATGGAGGCAAGTATCCACTTGAAATCATTGCCCTTGGTAATGCAGTGTTGGTAACTAGCTTAGTCACTTAGCGACAGTGACAGCTTCAGACCAGAGTTCCAGGTATCAATTATGCTAGACATGACTAGTAGTAAATAGGCTGACAGTAAAGTAGACTGGTCCTAAGCATGTCAACTGTGGAATTACTGCAGACCAGAGTTCCATGTATCAATTATGCTAGGCATGGCTTGTAGTAATTAGACTGACACTAAAGTAGACTTGTCCTAAGCATGGCTGCTGTGATGTTGCTGTGGACCAGAGTTCCATGTATTAATTATGCTAGGCATGACTAATAGTAAATAGGCTGACAGTAAAGTAGACTGGTCCTAAGCATGTCAACTGTGGAATTGCTGTAGACCAGAGTTCCATGTATCAATTATGCTAGGCATGGCTAGTAGTAATTAGGCTGACAGTAAAGTAGACTGGTCCTAAGCATGTCTACTGTGGAATTACTGTAGACCAGAGTTCCATGTATCAATTATGCTAGGCATGGCTAGTAGTAAATAGGCTGACAGTAAAGTAGACTGGTCCTAAGCATGTCAACTGTGGAATTGCTGTAGACCAGAGTTCCATGTATTGCATACATACCCATTGGCATTAAAGAGGATAGCTTTATGCAAGCCAGCTTCCATGTTGCTAAAAATCAATCAATCTTGTCTGCTTTCTATGGAGAATAAATAGCTGCAGGATTTGGGTTTTTCTTTACGTTTATTATTAGTTGCTTCTACAGCCGCTTGAAATATATGGTTATTCATGATTGGGTTTGTTTTCCTTGCTTATAGAAGGAACTCGCTTCTCTCTTCATGGACCTTGGTTCTACCAGCGCTGCTTTAGAAGTCTTCTACCGGCTGCAACTCTGGCAGGATGTCGTGGATTGTTACAAGAGGCTCGGTAAAGCAGAAAAGGTAAATGAAATGCATTTCAAGTTTATGATACAACTATTCCATAAAACTTGGCTTCAGATTGTTAGAATGATACTTTACAGGTGAATGCTGATGAAATGTCAAGAAAATGTTTTAGAAGAACCAGAAGTACAGTGAGTAATATGATGATGGCACAATAGAATTGTCTGTTTACTTCACATATCCTTCATATCCCTGGGTAGGTCAATGATGGTTTGGTTAGCTTTCAGTAAACAGTGCTCTAACTATTAATACAAAAAGGTTAAGACCCTTGAGCACCAGGAGCAACATATAAGCAGAGCTAACATTTAGCTAATCTCTCCATTCGTTGTCAACAAGTTGTGTGTTAGGTATACGTAAAATTAAGGTATAAATGAGCCCATTTAGTAATATAAAAAAAAATGGTATTTTAATAAGGATTTTCAGTAGTACCTCCAAATATGTTAGAAAGATAAAACTGATCACCTATGACCACCTTTTCAATATCCCCTCAGTCTGAAGTTTACTCGCAGAAACAAGTTACTGCTTGATATGACCGTCGTAAGTGACAGGAAGTATTATTACGGATATGAATCTCCCCTGACAGCTCCTTACGAGTCCAATTTAAATCAGACAGAACTAACAAAACGTTTTCATCGTTACAGCAAAATGAGTGAGGGAGATGGTGGGAGGGAGGGGGTGGGGGGGGGGGTTGATCAGACCTGAAGACATAAGAAACAGTTCAAACAATATTGGATTTTTATAAGTGAGTGAACAGTGAAAAATTGACTGGGAAATTAGAACAAAGATTGGAAAGAACAAGAAAATCTTTTACTAGAATGGGATCTGTAACAGTAACCACAGGATAGGAAGTTCTGTGCTACCAACTGAGCTATCCTGCCATTAGTTGGTAGGGATCCCAGAAGCCCTGTTACAGTTGATACATTTCATCTTACACCTGAAAAACAACATAATTTTCTATGGTCTTTTCAAAGTTTGAGATATTTGTTTGGGTTTATTTTTAATTCTAGGCTATCAAGGTGATCAAAGATCAGCTTGCCATCAAGGAGACTGTTGTGATGAGGTGTCTGCTGGGAGAGGTAACAGGAAAGAAGGAACATTTTGAGCAGGCTTGGGAGTTTTCAAATCACAAGAGTGCTAGAGCTCAGAAGTCTCTCGGATTGCACTACCTGAGGGAGGAGAATTATGAAAAATGCATCGAATGTCTTGAAAAGTCACTGGAGAAGAACTACCTACAAGTAAGATTGCAGTCATTAATATTAAAATATTTACCAGGTGAAGAGATGGTCATTATTGTGGGTTGGTCTTGTTGTGATGAGGATGTATTGGAATAATTGAAGATGTATGAAACTACTCGATGGAGAAAGTCATTGTTCACGGAGGTCGTAGGTCAAAGTTATGACGGTTTGAAAGTGTCATAAATAATTCCTTGTACAGGACACAGATACTCAGTACTTAGCTGAAGAAATAATTTTATGAGATCATTCTATATTTTGAACATTTGAACACAATTTTGTTGTCTAACATGATTATAACCAGGCTATGTTAGAACCTTAGAGGTTAGGGGAGGGGTGGGAGAGGGAGGGTTCTAGTAGTAAACCTGAGCCTTGACAAACATGAAATGCCAAAGTATGTGAATCAAGAGTTTGTTTTATACTGAAAACTTAGTGTAATTTATGCAGTAAAACAGAAAGTGACAATGACAAGTCTGCCTCATGAATATACTCCTACTGTTGGACTCTGAGCATTCAATTTAGTATTCACAATAAGTGTTATAAATCATGTACATCAAATATCACACATCTACAAGTAACAATGACACTGTAATAAACAGGTCCTACAGAAATGTTGACATCTGACATCTGACACCTGCAGAAATGTTGACATCTATTCATTGTGTTGTTATGTAGTACTAAGGTAGAATGACTTGATGTGGTTGAGGCATACAAATTCAAACAAAAGTCGTAAGTCTGAAATGACATGACTATCATTTTCTACGTTTGCTCTCATTTGACTTTTCCAGTATGAATCTTGGTTTGCGCTTGGATTTGCTGCTCTGGAAGCCAAGCAGTATGAGACAGCAGCCAAGGCTTACAGGACATGTGTTACCATAGAAACTGATGTAAGTCCATTTGCATGTCAATAAGTCTTACACAGACAGTGCCTATAGGGCCAGCCTATAATTGAAATGTCTGTAAAGAAGATGAACAAATCTAAGTTGATCACTAGCTATTTTGAATATTGATACAGTTCATTATGCTTGTAGGTCTGGTGTTACCATAGAAACCTATACCAAATTATCACCTATTGTCAATAAATCATACAGTTACGTCTAGTTCCCAAGGTCCTGTGGTATTATTGTCACAAATCTAAGTTGATCACTAGCTATTTTGAATATTGATACAGTTCATTTTGCCTGTAGGTCTGGTGTTACCATAGAAACCTATATCAAATTACCACCTGTGTCAATAATAAAACATAGTCATATCTAGTTCATAAAGGTTCTGTGGTATAATTGAAACATATCTAAGCTGGTCACACCCTATGTTGATTATACTGTTCAATATTGCCACTATCTCTGATGTTACCATAGAAACAGGTGTATATCTCTTCCCTATGGGTGTCTTGTGGTATAATTGCAAAAACAATCTAAGTTTTACATGTATCATATGATGCAATGTCTGCTTTTGCAATTATTTTGTCTATGACCAGTGATTTGTTGACAGGACAGTTCTAACGAGCATAGTTATTACTACTTCCTTTACAACACAGAATTTTCAAGCCTGGAACAATCTTGCCAATGCATACACCAGGCTTAATCAAAAGTGAGTACTTTCTTTCGAATTCTGCAGACTGATATATGTGTGTTATCATTTGCGGATGAAATTTATTAACCTCTTAGGTATTTTCTCGTTGTACAACTGCTGGAAAAAGCTCTGCTCAGTTTGGAAGAGCTCATGACTTAATGTCATATCTGGGGGGGGGGGGGGCTGCCATTTTTATATCTGTAGTGCTGAAGTGTCATCATATATCTGGTATACATTATGTTATAATTTGGCATGTTATTATCACATGTTGACAGAAGTTAGTTTGCAAAGCTTTCATTTATACAAATTCAGAATAGTTGTTGTTATTTGTAGTTAGGCTGGATCCCGGGATCTACACTACAATACCAGCGTGTGATGTCACAGTGTCACTAGCAGGTGAAACCATACCCCTTAGTTTTGCTGGTAAAAGTTCAAACCATGTTGGTTCTGCAGTGATGCCAGAATCAGTTAATGAGGTTATCTTTCTCCTTGGATGTAATATTTTTGGTTTTTGAGAGATGAACTGTTTCTTATTTCCTGCAGGTATAAAGCTTTCCTGTCTTTCAAAGAAGCCATAAAGTGTAACTATGAAAACTGGAAAGTCTGGGAAAACTATCTTGTGGTAAGAGATGTGATTAGTGAGCAAGATCTGATCAGCTCATGGATTAAAAACATAATAATTCATGATTTCTGATGTGTTTTGTTGTTGTGATTACTTTGTGCTCTGTCAATATTTGATAAAGCACTAAGTATGCCAGAATTTGTATTAATAGTGTCTGAAGTACTTTAGTTATATATCTTAAACTGATGATTGTTTAACATCAGTCTTTTCAAACCTGACATGATGGACTTGTGATATTATGCAGAGATGTCGATAGTGATGATATTCGTCGTGTAATTTCACCATACAAAGGGGTACTTTGCAATTAAATTAATTAGAAGCAACAGATGATATATCATTAGAGATTGTTCAATGGCTGTTTCATATATTAATCTTTCTTATTTATCATAAATTCTCACTTACCTCAAACGGCAAACCACACAGAAGAGGAGATGAGAAATTGTTTAATAAACATATTTACAAATCATCACTTTCTCTCCTGTCCATTTACATTTGTCTATGCATGTACCAATCATGTCTGTTGTGCTCTTATAAAGGGGATTGTAAACAGAGCTATCAGGCATTCTAACCCAGTTACCATCACCTAAAAGGACCCCACCCTGGGGAGAAACAACAAACAGACAGCAAACTGTTTATCTATGGCAAGGGCTCGACATGTCGATCCTGGCAGGATCCTGGCAGGATCTTCTTCTACGACAAACAGGAGAGTAAGAACGGTTAACAAACCTGCTTATCTGCTGCAACGGCCTGACATGTTGATCCTAGCAGGATCTTCTTCTGAGGCAAACAGGAGAGAAAAAGCTGTTAACAAACCTGCTTATCTGCTGCAACGGCCTGACATGTTGATCCTAGCAGGATCTTCTTCTGAGGCAAACAGGAGAGAAAAAGCTGTTAACAAAACTGCTTATCTGCTGCAACGGCCTGACATGTTGATTCTAGCAGGATCTTCTTCTGAGGCAAACAGGAGAGAAAAAGCTGTTAACAAACCTGCTTATCTGCTGCAATGGCCTGACATGTTGATCCTAGCAGGATCTTCTTCTGAGGCAAACAGGAGAGAAAAAGCTGTTAACAAAACTGCTTATCTGCTGCAACGGCCTGACATGTTGATTCTAGCAGGATCTTCTTCTGAGGCAAACAGGAGAGAAAAAGCTGTTAACAAAACTGCTTATCTGCTGCAATGGCCTGACATGTTGATTCTAGCAGGATCTTCTTCTGAGGCAAACAGGAGAGAAAAAGCTGTTAACAAAACTGCTTATCTGCTGCAACGGCCTGACATTTTGATTCTAGCAGGATCTTCTTCTGAGGCAAACAGGAGAGAAAAAGCTGTTAACAAAACTGCTTATCTGCTGCAACGGCCTGACATGTTGATTCTAGCAGGATCTTCTTCTGAGGCAAACAGGAGAGAAAAAGCTGTTAACAAAACTGCTTATCTGCTGCAACGGCCTGACATGTTGATTCTAGCAGGATCTTCTTCTGAGGCAAACAGGAGAGAAAAAGCTGTTAACAAAACTGCTTATCTGCTGCAACGGCCTGACATGTTGATTCTAGCAGGATCTTCTTCTGAGGCAAACAGGAGAGAAAAAGCTGTTAACAAACCTGCTTATCTGCTGTAAGCGCCTGACATGTTGATCCTAGCAGGATCTTCTTCTAGCAGGATCTTCTACTAAGGCAAACAGGAGAAAAAGCTGTTAACAAAACAGCTTATCTATTGCAAAAAGCCTGTGTAGATCAAGGAGTAGCCATAACATGACCTGACATTTCAATCCTATAACTTACACAAAATGTAAGAAAAACAATTAATCAGTATCTGTTCTTGTTTTAGATTTCTAAGTCATCAGTTGTTGTATTATTTATTTTATTTTGTCACTGCTAGGTCAGTGTTGATGTTGGCCAATTCAGTGAAGCCATTAGAGCTTACCAGAGGCTTCTGGAACTGAAGGAGAAATTTGTTGATGAGGAGGTCTTAAGAGTCCTGGCCAAAATAGTCACAGACAATATTCATGACCATGATGGAAAACCAGGTAGGTTTTTACTATTGTCAGCACTAATCTGTTTCAAAGATTTGAAATTCTGTTTTTAGATATATCAAATAAGTTGATAATTTTTTAAATACCAAAGGAAGTGGTTATTAATACTATGTTGGAAGAAAGGAAAGGATTTCCATTTCTCTTTAGGATGGAAATTGGTTTAGAAAAGCTATTCCACTCTTATATAACATGTTAAGGCTTTGGCTCTTGACTGTATTTTAGGCTGTGTGACCATTAATATGCATCAGGGTGACCAGACCAGGCTAATCATTGTTGGTAATGTCATCTTACACTATTCTTGTACCAGTCAGCATCTTGTTAGTTAGCCTTACAGAAGGTTGTTGATCGATACCGTGTAAATGTTTATCTCAAAATCAGTTACCAACACGTCATCACCCTTTTCTGCTGAATGTTGTGACTCATCCTGCCAGAAGTGATTCATATTAGAGCTGGTCTTGTATAACCTTGGCTTACATCACATGACCTACATGAATAAATCAATTCATTTGTTCTTCAATTTTAAGGTGTTGACTTCAAGGATGACATTGCCAAGGTATTTGGTCACCTGACATCTCAAGTGACCAATAATCACAGAGTATGGGAGCTGTATGCTCAAGTCCATGGTAACTGTCTGTCTGGGGATGTGCAAGCACATAGTAAGGTGAGTACCTCTAATGTTATTCAATAAATCATATTTACTTTGAAATAAAATTCAGAAATGTATCTAACACTGCTGTAAGTAGTCATAGTTTAGAGAAAACATGGATTGTATTTAATGACTGTGTAGTAACGATTGAGCAAGCAATGTCATAGCATCAACAGCAGGAACACCATCTCACTCACATTTGTTATGCTTAAAGTCTTGTCTGGGTCTATTGACATTTTTGTCATGAATGCTTTATTTTGTTTAGCTTCTTTATTGAAATAAACTTAGTAACTGGTCCATTGCAATATAAATACAAAGTACTTCCATATGCTTTGTAATTTTGTATAGTTTCTTACACCCTTGTTTCAAGTAAACAAGTTTTTTTGGGGGTTGTTTCTTTGTTTCAGTCGTTGCAGTTCCTGCAGAAGTCTCACCGCTTATTGTCCCTGGACAAGGACTGCTTCAGCAATGAGGAAAACATAAAACTGATTCTGTCTCTAACTGAGCGCCTTGCTGAAGGTTAGGAATAAATATTTCTTTGTCAAGTTGAAAATGTTCCTGTTCATGCAAAAAGTTAAAAACCGATTTGGGTTTTTGTTTTTGTTTTCTTATGGAAGTTGCCATTTGAGCAAGAGATTTCTGCATCTTAATACCATGGCAGCAATGAGATTTTCCTCTTACCCACATGTATACTCACATACTTATATATACTAACATCTACTGATATTTATATAGTGACATATGTACTAACATATACTGACATACGTACTTACATATATTGACATATATACTAGTGTATGCTAGCATATACGACTGTATACTGACATACACTAACATATACTGACATATACTCACACATACTGATATATCCTTGTATATGCTGACATATATTAAGATACACTGATAGATACTGACATATGCTCACATACACTGATATACATATATATTAACAAACCCTGACTAACATATACTGACATACACTAACACATACTGATATACAGTATATGCTGACATATTTTAAAATATACCGAAATACACTGAAAGATACTAACATATACTAACATATACTCACATTCACTGGTACACATATATATTAATACACTGACATATACACTAACGTATACTGACTTGTACTGACACATACTGATATATACTAGTATATGCTGACATACTCACATACTCGGCTATATATATCTAATTAACATACACTGACATATAAACTAACTTACACTGACATATATACGAACATATACTGACATATACTCACATACACTGACAAATATACTAACATATACAGACATAAACGTACATATACAATTCATTTGTCAAGTAATTTCATTAAATATATTTAGAGGGTGAAATCATCGGATCTATTCTTAATATTCCTGAAGATAACAGAAATGTACAAAGTAAGCAGTGTTTGATGGCTACTCTTGGATTAACATTGGTTTGTCCTAAGAAGGTGGACAGGGCTTCTGTTTCTGAGTGGTATTTTTTTTTCACTGTGCCAAAAACTGCTAGTAATGTTTTGTACAAAAAGCAGCCCACACATAGATAGATATTTTAGCAAGCTAATATTTAACATGTCAATTTTAAAGGTCAACCATTGCCGATCTTGGATTAGTCCCTGCATTACATCACAGATTATAGTGTTAGTGCACCTTTTCTAATGAAAGCTCTGTATAATACAGTTTTTTTTCTAAGCCCCAGAATTTGTTATCCCTTTAACAATTAGTGATATATTAAGTACATGTTTAACAATTCTCCTATCTTACTTGGCAGGGTATGTCAAGTACAGTACAATGGTTTCTAGCAGCACTGAAGCTACACAAACATTATCATCGGCTAAACTTATGATGAAGAGTGTTATAGCTAAAGCTAAGGTAAGCATCATCTCTACAGTATTTTTATAGGCATCTTCATCTGCAGCAGTTTAATGTAGCAGGTAGTGTAACCTTAAGTGAAGTTTGAAGTTGCTTGACAGTTTTTGTCTTTTCAAAGTATAAATGCAGCCTTTATGAGGGGCGTATCCTACTGCCGACAAACCTCACCATATCATATCACAGTGAGGTAGAATTTTACATCTCCAACTTCCAATAGACCTCAGCTTATCTTTAGTGTGGTGTCGGATTAAAGTTTATTAGATATCTCACTCAAAATAAAATAAAACTGTTAGCAAACTGCTTAACTGCTAGAGAGCCTGTGTAAGAGAATGTGTAAAAGTAAGTTGGCCTGACGTTTCGATCCTAGCAGGATCTTCTTCAGAGGCTTAATTTTTTTTTTTATAAAAATAAATTTAAAAAAAAATGTCAGGCCAACTTACTTTTAGATATCTCACTGTCAGCAGTCCTTACAATATCATAAGACTGTCAGGTAGAGGTTACATAACCTTTTGTCAGCAGAACTCACCATATTGTAACAACTGAGGTAGGATGTGACAAACTACACCTCCAATAGACCTCAGCTTATGTTTAGTGTGGTGTCCGATTAAAGTTTATTAGATATCTCACTGTCAGCAGTCCTTACAATATCATAAGACTGTCAGGTAGAGGTTACATAACCTTTTGTCAGCAGAACTCACCATAGTGTAACAACTGAGGTAGGATGTTACATACTGCACTTCTTGTAGACCTCTCCTTATGTTGAGTGTGGTGTCTGATTTAAGTTTATTAGATTTCTTACTGTCAGCAGTCCTTACAATATCATAAGACTATCAGGTAGAGGTTACATAACCTTCTGTCAGCAGAACTCACCATATTGTAACAACTGAGGTAGGATGTTACACATACTGCACTTTCATCAGCAATAAGTGATTGTGACAAGCACTCTCAATCTTTCAATTAGCTACACACCATACTGTATATCCCAATGGAATGTAATGAGGTAATCTTTGTTGAGGTCACAGGTCATTTGAAGTTGGCAGAGCTCAATGTATGAAAACTCTGTAAATATACGATGACCTTAGAGAATGTTTAACAGGAATTATTGTTGTTGAGTTGATTGTGTTTAATAAGATAAAATAAGAGCAGTACCTAAAAGATTGAATGATTAATAAAAAGAAGATGTGTTTGTCATTATGTAGAAGTCTGGTCATACTGTGCTGTATGAAAGATTTGAAATTTACACACTGTTAGATTCTCAATAAATTCAGTATCTTATGTTGTGAAATCATATACGAATGATTTTTGTGGTGCACATTATATATGGTCAATAGGATACTCTCAAGGCAGTGAGTAAATCAACAATGGAAAACGGACAGGGGGGTTATATAAAACACATTACCTAAATAACTATACCTTTGCTCTAAATCAAAATAAATATCCAGTGGTGTTGGACCTGGTCATTTGAACTTGATAATTTGAGTTTGATAATATCTTGACATGTTCTAGAAATCATCCGAGGAGCTTCCAGACACTTGGCAGGAACACCAGTCAGACATCGCTGAACTTGAAGCAAAATTAGTCAACATACAGAACAGGATCTCAGAGAAGAAAGGAGCTTGATAGGTGATTGATGTCATGAATGGAAAGAGAGATGTAAAACCAGGACATATTGCCAAGATAGTTGAATGTCTGAGATGAATACATCATCGTAAGAGACCAACCTCAATCAGATATCCAGAACAGGATCTCAGAGAAGAAAGGAGCTTGATAGGTGATTGATGTCATGAATGGATAGAGAGATGTAAAACCAGGACATATTGCCAAGATAGTTGAATGTCTGAGATGAATACATCATCGTAAGAGACCAACCTCAATCAGATATCCAGAACAGGATCTCAGAGAAGAAAGGAGCTTGATAGGTGATTGATGTCATGAATGGATAGAGAGATGTAAAACCAGGACATATTGCTAAGATAGTTGCATGTCTGAGATGAATACATCATCGTAAGAGACCAACCTCAATCAGATATCCAGAACAGGATCTCAGAGAAGAAAGGAGCTTGATAGGTGATTGATGTCATGAATGGATAGAGAGATGTAAAACCAGGACATATTGCCAAGATAGTTGCATGTCTGAGATGAATACATCATCGTAAGAGACCAATCTCGATCAGGAATAAACATCTTGGTGAAGGAAAGTGCAGGAGGATGGCAGTCCTGCAGGGATGAAGAAGGTGTTGCTTCACTTAATGGATATAATTCTGTTGATGTATAGTAAACTATTTTGTTCTGTTGATGGACTCTCAAATATAGCCCCTGAGTAAAGGCATTTGAAGGAGGTTGCAGAGGGAACTGCTTTCCCTGTAAAACTGGGTTCATGCTTTCACTGTTTTATTTTTAATATGTATTTCATGAGAACAAGAAAGCAGAAACATGTAAAAAACTGCCAGATGGAATCAAAGAGCAGCATTTTTAATTGTCTGAAGCAGAATGTGCATAATGTCTTCATTTGTTCAATTATGATTGAAAGCAAATCTTGTTAAAGATAGCTACATTGCAATTTTTTTTTTTTAATAGGTAGGAGGGAAAGTGAAAGAGAGGGGGCAGGTGGGTGGAAATAGAACAACAGCTGTTGGCACTGCAGTCTTTAATACAGCTCAAGTAGAAGGCAACTTTCAGAATCTGTGCAGATAACGCCAGAATCCTATTTGGCTGTACGTTTCATTTTGCTCCGCCCAATGAGATTTCCAAAACACCAATTTTGTCATTTTTGACATTAAGCATGCCAAACTGGCAATGCTGATACTGTCAATATTTTTGAGTTGAAACTTGACAAATTAAAACTGAAGGTGTTGTTACTGATTATTTGTCATCATGTTGTCTTTGGTTGACATGTTGCTTCACACTGACCAAACACTATTAGGTGATAAAATATGAAACTGATCCGATGTATAATATGTATGTATATGTTTAATAGTGTGAAACAACCTCAGCTGTTGTAACTGATATTGTCATCATGTTGTGAGTGAAGGATTGGTCAACATGTTGATATGTATACTGATTAAACTATAACATTGAGTAAATTGCATTGTACACACAGCCTTGCGCATACCACTGTATAACAGTTGTAGTATCATGTACATAAATCAATATCACTAGATTTAAGTGACTTTCTATCCCTAACCAACTGTCTGGAAGTACTACAGGAAAAAAATAAAGATTATTAGATGATAAAACTGTTTAATCTTCTTCATTTAAAATCATAATTGTGTACCTCATTCTTTGCACTGCATATGCATGGTCTACTGCTCCATGTTTTCTTTTCATACAGTGGTGTCATTTATAACTTATCATCTCAAAAGAGGCCAGTATGATTATCAATGGACCCATGTATTATGATACCAGTATTGTAGGGATAGGTAGAGATAGGTCCTGTTAGCTCAAATGGAAATTCAGGTCAGACGAATCCCCTGACAAAGGACCAGGAGTGTGCATATAGGTGGCTCACCCCACCCACCCCCCCCTCCCCCAGTGAAATTCACATGTTAGTCCCAAATGGATACCAAGTACATCTCAAATTAGATTCAAATTCAGCCTAAGTTTACAAGTACTAAAAATATATTGTCAAAACATGGTTCTTTTTGTGCTAAAATATTAGACCAGTTTTGTGTTTTCCTTGTGTTTACTTTTGTGTGTTGTACCAGCTGGTTATTACTGTTTGTCGTGCTGTTTCTTTTTTATTTCTGTTTCATTTTCTTCTTTCCATTTGGCATTATATTTTTGTTGCTTGTAGCCTATTTGATATGTTATTAGTGTAGTTAAATCTCTTTCACCTCTTCTGAGGATATACAGAGAATGCTTAAAGGGTGTGAAGACTCTCGCAAAAAGAAACGTCTCGTGCCAATAATCTGACCTAGTTTCGAATGAGGTGTAACAGAAGTGTTAGACACCACCATGGATCCCAGAAAACACACACAGCTTGCTACCGTCGGTAATAAGACACTAGTGTACAGTCAGTACATACAGCTGCGATCAATACCCACAGCACAGTGTATAAACAATACAGCGATGAACATCTCAGGTCCAGCTAAAGATAACAAGGTATCACGTTTCATTACTGTCTGCATTTGTAGCGACACAAACAAACGTCACTTGCAAGCAACAGAAAGTTAACCTTTTCAGATGGCCGCAAGCGGTTTGGGCGAGTCTTCAATGCCCATAAACTGAAACTATTAACCCTCCAAACCACAACCATTTTTCAGTCTGCTGAGGAATGTCAAATGTATGGTTAAGGCCTTTTTCCCAAACTCACGGTAGCCACGTTCACTTCTCCACAGTTCTCTTTGCCATTTAGTGGTTGAAACGGTACCTTGATATCTCGCGAATGCAAATTTCAGGTTTACAATCGATATAAGTCGACTTGATCATTACCAGTGTGCCCCCTCGTTGCTTAGCAACGCTTTAACTAGAAAAATCGCGCAACTGGTTCTTACAATGAGTATCAGAAGTATGACCAATATTGTGTAATATGTACGGTATGGTAAGGACGGGAAACATAAGCAACTTAGTCCATCGTGTCATCGGTTGTTTTAGTTAAGTAGGAAAAGAAAGAGGCAGCTTCATATCCACCATAACACAAATTTTTAATAGTTATTTATAGACCTCTAAGTCAGCATTGTCATGGAAGCATCCGATGGTCCTGCAATTGTGATAGATACCGAACCACAAGATTTTGAAGAGAACAGTGGCGATGCTGTTGTCGGGGAAAATGGGGATTCAGAAATCCCACCTGAGGCACTGGCGGCAGTTGACGAACTTAAAGAAGAAATGGAAAACATCGTTCTTGAAACACCTAAAATTGACTTGTGAGTGTATATCGTTTGATTGTAGGATAATACCAATCAGGCTTAGCCTAGGCCTAACGGCTGGTGTTGACACTTAATGTTAATTGTTGTGTTAGAGTTAGCCTAGATCGTAGATGTAAGCCCTAGCCTACTGACCTGCTACAGTGCTAGCGTTCTTACGTTAGCTTAACGCTTTTATGCTACTTCATATTTCTGGTACTCAATAGTAGCATGGTGGGCTCATAATTGACGCACTGAAGGATTTGATCAACGATGTTGATCAAGGAAAAATCCAAATCACTCAACTGTATGTGTTTTTAATATGTGTGATTCCTCAGGAATGTAATGTTCTCAAATTATTTATTGCTCTGTGCATATGCAAGGTACAATTGAGCAGAACTTGACCACAAAATATCTGCTGTGTCAAGTTGTTTCGTATGCTGTGGCTATTCTTACGACCAGGAGTAACAATTATTTATACGAAGTGATTATTCGCAGGGCAGCCCGGCGAATAACGTACACAGACACCTTATTCGCAGGGCTGTGACGATTTTGAAAATAGGTTTATTATTAGGTTTGGCTATTGATACCAGTCAGTTTAGGGGCCTTGAAAAAGCCAACCTTTAGGGCCCAAATAGTCTTAGCTACTTCATAAGCTAATTTTTGGAACCCCAGCAATTCAATTTTAATAGCTTATTTTAAGGGAGCTTATCTTGGGATTCCCCAAAAGCCGATATTGCCTGAAATCCAATATGGTCAAGGGTGTGACACCCCCTCCCCCCCCCCCCCTCCGAATCTTTTACATGCAAATGAGCAGTCACTCTGCAAAAACAAAGGTGAAATGAGGGATGAAACTTTTTATGTTGGCGGTACTAATGCTAGACTGGTTCAATCTTAAGGCCCTAGGCTCCCAAAACCAACCCTAACAGCATTAAGATAGGAATCCCAAAGGCCAATCAATTCCTCAAAATATAGAGGCTCCCAATTAAGACTCTCAAAAAGATAGCTGGTGCCCAAAAGCAAACTCGAATAGCCCCAAAAGTTACTGAGCCTGTTAACCCAGTCTAAGGCTGCCCTGTGAATAAGGTGTATGTGTCTGGCTATTCGCAGGGCAGCCCTGCAAATAAGATGCTTGTGTCTGGCTATTCACAGGGCTGCCCTGCAAATAAGGTGTATGTGTCTGGCTATTCACAGGGCTGCCCTGTGAATAAGATACTTGTGTCCGGCTATTCACAGGGCTGCCCTGTGAATAAGGTGTATGTGTCTGGCTATTTGCAGGGCTGCCCTGCGAATAAGCCCCACCTTATTTATAAACTATTCTTACGACATCGGCGAATTTCCGGTTACGCATGCGCAGTAAAGTAAAGCAACTGCGCATGCAATAGGGGTAACCCTAACTGGAATTTATTGTTACTCCTGGTTGTAAAAATAGCCACCTTAAAGCAACTGCACATGCGTAACCCGAAATTATTGTTACTTCTGGTCGTAAAAATAGCCACTTTGTTCTTTCATACCCCTAAATTGACACATTCCTGGATTAGCTAACTGTAACTTTTGTGTAAGTTTATATCAATTGACTCTGAATGCTGTTTGCTCTGAGCCCCTAAGCTCAGACAAGTCAGGTCCCAGAGAGTAGTGGTATCATGCTTTGGTAATATTGGGTTTTTTTAGGGAGTAAGATTTCCAAATCTCAAAAATATGTGCAAAACTGGGGGGAGGAGTGTTAAATGCTTAAAAAAAACACAAATTGATCAGCACATATCTGAAATGGATTCAAACTATATAAAAAAGTTGCCTGCTGTATCGTTGCCAGTAATATTTGAAGGTGCGTCAATTACGAAAGTGCGTCAATTATGAAGCCTTATACTAGTAGGCCTGCTCACAGCCAACATTTAACAGTAAACTCATCACACTTGATAACAGAAACTTATGGAACTGAGTTAGCCTAGTAAATAGCATCCAAAGAAACTTTTTTCCTGCAAAAAAATTGTATATATTTCATATTAACTGCCAATTCTCACACTGTCACAGTCTTCACTGTGACCCTCTCCAAATCTCTTCTCTCTTTTTTTTAATTTCAACTGGTGTAATAAAGTAATGCAGATTTGCATGGAGTTGTAGAAAACTGCCAAGGGATGTAATATTACTGAACACAACAATTAATGTTCATTAAAAGTGTTAGACAATGTGACTAGAAGTAGGACTAAAGTTAGGCTTACTTGTACAATAGCAAATGACATGGAATAGTCAAATTTTATTTTTGAACCATTCCCAACTCAAGAAAGGGTGTACTTGTCATCACTGAATATTTTCTGACATGCATGGCATAAATAGTTCTAACACACATAAAGGAAGAAAAAATCTCACTGTTGCTACCTCTTATACTTATAGATGTGAAAGCATTTGGGCTTATGACATAGACCTACAGTAGGCTGCAAAATGTTACATCCAATTATTTATGTTCATGTCTGAATATAGCTTTTTGTTTCTAAATGCAGCATACCCACTCAACTCACCGAAGAGTTTCCACTTACATACAAAGATAATGACAACAAAGAAAGACTCGTTTTGGCCTATGCTGAAAACTTCCGACTGCAGTATGTCCACTTGTACAGAGATAGGAAACCATTGTTCTTAAACCCTGTTAATGAATGTGGAACTGAGAAGTTTGTGTGCACCACTATCAGGCCCACACTCCTACCTTTCCATGAGCTGTACAACTTTGATGGATGTGCTGAACTTGTTGCAGACTACATCACCTTTGATGGACTAGACCCTCCCATAGAATTGGTGAGGCAATATGACATTAAAAAAACATCATAATTGTTTGGACAAACAGTATAAGATTGTTAATTTCATAGTACAGTAGCTCTCTTTACCATAAGATATCTGAATCTCATGCAATGATACTTTTCAAAATCAAAAGGAGTATAAATGCATGCAGCTTTTTGCATTTTGTGGGTAATTTAGCAAAGGTATCCAATAGGCCTTTAACTGAATATATTATTGTATATCAAACTATGACTCTGGTAGATTTCTTCATCAAATGAAGGTTTAAAAGTAAAATAAAAATGGATTCAATATGTTCTCAACATTACATTTCCCAGACATTTATCATGTTAGTAGAATAAATACAAGTAAATGGCCAATTGGAAAATTTAAATTTTTCTAATTTTAATCATTATTTGATAAATTATGCAACTTGTATACCATGTCATGTGATTTTAGTAAACAGTAACATCAAAGGATAAAATCAACACTAAAATCCACTTTAAAATACATGTACATTTTTTACATAATTTATTGATTTAAGCATCATACTCAAATATTGTTACACTTTATCAGCTTGCATTTACAGTAAACAGCTTAACAACGTTGTTTTGCTCTCTTCAGCCTAAGACAATGGTCTCTCCGGCTACAGTTTTGAAGCGACAGAGAGGAAACAGTTTTGAGATGAGCACCCTTCTTTGTTCTCTGCTCCTTGGAGCTGGGTACGACGCATATGTGGTCTGTGGTTATGCCACAAGGGAAGTTACTCAGTGTGATGAAACTAGGGACGTTTGTCCTCTCTTAAAGAAGAAAGATGAGGTTAGCAATACAACAACACCAATCCATTTTTTTAAAGTAGAGAGAGAAAAAATATCCATTATGTGAGAGTATTATCTATATTAAATATATTCAGAGGGATAACTAGAAGTTTGTGATTAAGTTTAATTGATCCATTTTGTTGGGCTGGCATACAGGATATCATAAATCAATTTTTGTACTTATATATATATATAAAATAAAATATTTTATAAATATTAAAATAATGAAAAACAAAACTGTTCCCTTCCTACAAGTTGGTCCAATATGGCATGCCTGCGGCTAAGACACACACTACATTTTCAAATCACTCGTAACAGAGAGGCTCATTACAAAGGAGTATCGATATTAATAAACATTTAATGGATTTATTTGAATTTAATTCCCTCATCAAACATCTGCAAGATTTAACAGTCAGATTACTGCCTTCACCTTTGAAAATTGTTACCGCATAGCTTTCTGTAAATTTTGATCTCACAATTACCTGGAGTAGTGAAACATTAGATTTTATGACCCATTCATGGTTTATCTTAAAGGTTAAAGCAGAAGAGGAGAAGAAGGAAGTGAAGAAATACAGCGTGAAACCACCGAAGGATCTCAGGAGTAAATTTATCTTAAACCAAGAAAAGAGAAAGGAAGAAGAGAAAGAAAAGGAGATAAAGGAAAAGAAAAATGAAGAGAAGGCCAAACAAGAGGTTTGATAGGATCTTTTTTTTTTCGATTTATGTATGTCGTCCAGTTACAGAGTTGTTGACAATTGACAATTCATAATGAATGTAAGAGACTGACTTCGGTCAGCTTGCGGCTTTGATAAGCCATTGAGGCTTCTTCGCGAGTTCCAGCTTGCAGGAGGATCTTACAATACATACATATCATCTATGGTTTCTCCCTTTGTCAATCAATTTTTGTTTCTGTCCGAATTAGCTGTGAAGTACCTGTAGGGTATCAAAGCAAGATCACTAAGTATCAGTAAATGTCAAATTAAGATTATTCTACTTTTTTTCCCAGAAGGTTTTGGCCCTAAGTTTGCTCTAAACTTTAAGTTTGCAAAATAGCACAACATTATCATTCATATGATTTTGAAATATTTTCGTATATTATTCATTTCTTATGCATAAAATTTTCCAATTTTATCAGTGTCTTAATGCACACATCTTTATTTAAAGGTTATGTTAATTCCTTATTGGTTTTATCCTACAGGAGCTAGAGAAGCCACCTCCTGATGACCTGTTCGGCCTTCGAGTCCATAGCTGGGTCTTAATCTTAGCTGGAAAGCGTGAAGTCCCAGAGAACTTTTTCATCGAACCTTTGACTGGGAATTCGTTTGCAACCACTCATGATTCCTTCCTTGGAATAGAATCTATTTGGAACAATACAAACTACTGGGTTAACATGCAGGATTGTTCCAATGGCTGCAAAGTATGATATTCCTTATTCAGAAAGTAAAACTCTTTAGGTTTGAAAATGGTTTAGAATGAAATATTTAATTCTACAACTTATCATGTTTTCCAACCCTACATATGTTTAGATTATTTTTCAACTTTAAATTGTTCCAAATTTAAAAAAAATTGTAATTGTTAAAATAGTCATTTTCAATTGTTATGTTTTAATTGTAAAATTTTAAAAATTTGTTGTGGGCTATAATCATCTCAACGATGAGCCATGCCAGTCTGGGACAGTTTTCAGATCCAGCCTGTGTATGTGATATCTAACACCAACTCTAAATGTTATACTTAATGTGTTTCTCTGACAGGATCTGGTATTTGATCTGGGTGACTGTGTGAGATGGGAGTTCATGTTTCCGAGCAATGAGAAACCGATTCTAGAGATACCAGACTTGGATGATGATGGTCTTGATGCCTTTGATGAAGATGAGGTCATTACAAATCTTTACTTTACTTCATCTATCCTATCGTCTAAACAATTAACATCTAATCTTTTCCTTGACCAGACGATTGTGTAAACCTTATCCCCCCTCTGTCACCCTGTCCACAAAAGGAGGAACAAAAAGTGATATGAAGAAATATTGACTCACACTATGCACGGTACTATTGGGTCACCTTCTACCCTCCCCTCTCTGCTTTAATTTACAAGCTTGTCCCATCCCTGCTTTATCCTAGCTGAGCTTTCTCATACCAAACAAAGTCTGAGGGTTTAGGTTGAAAAGTTGTTGCTAAGAACGGTTGCTTATTCTACACTGCTAATAAACATTCCATGCAATTGCATTCACAATGACTGTCCCATTGGCACATGCAGAGCCAGGCTATGGTTGTAGACTTGCATTACAAGTATAACAGCATCAGTATAAAAGTACAAGTAGAATTTCCCTTGGTATGAGTAGGGATACAAAATACAAATTGCTAAGCATGAGTAACTAATTTTGAAATAGGTCCTATATTGCTATTGAGTAACACTACAATACCACTAGTTCGAATAGGGGCACACACTATAGTAATGTCCTAGTACCAGTGGGAGCTCAGTACAAGTCTGTATAGTTCTTACTTTATTGTTTACATCATGTGTCATGTGGTGGAATGTGTATTTTTGTGTAATCTGTTGGAATGTGTATTTTGGTTTGACTTATAGGCACTTAATGACAAAAGTTTAGACATACTCCGAGACCACAATGTATTACAATACGCTCAGACTTCTGTGTGTATATATCTCGTTTTCAGTTCTTCACCACACGCTGCTCTTTTTGACATTATTAGTTTACATGTATGACTATTGTTGTCTTTGGCAGGATGAGGATCAGGATGATGTGGAGAAGCATCTGGACATGCCTCCCTCGTGGGTGGAGACCTTATCTCTCACCTTGAAGGAATACCAAACTAGATGTCCTCAGGGAAAGAAGTCTGTCCTGTACAAAAGAGCTAAACTTGAAAAGTGTGCCCATTATCTCAATAGAGATGGACTCATAACTAAACTCTCCATTTACCATGATAAGGATTGTAAGTAAAGTTACTTCAAATATGAAAAGGAGAACATCTTGTATGTCAGGCCATGAATATATCGTTTATTTACAGTCTAATTTCTAATGCGGAATCAGTTATGCTTCATGGGCAATTAATATGGGCAATCAGTAATACTTCATGGGCAATCAGTTATACTTTATAGGCAACCAGTAATACTTCATGGGCAATCAATAATACTTCATGGGCAATCAGTAATACTTCATGGTCAATCAGTAATACTTCATAGGCAATCAGTAATACTTCATGGGCAATCAGTTATACTTCATGGGCAATCAATAATTCTTCATGGGCAATCAGTTATACTTCATGGGCAACCAGTAATACATCATGGGCAACCAGTAATTCTTCGTGGGCATTCAGTAATACTTCATGGACAATCAGTAATACTTCATGGGCAATCAGTAATACTTCATGGGCAATCAGTAATACTTTATGTGCAATCAATTATACTTCATGAGCAATCAGTAATACTTCATGGGCAATCAGTAATACTTCATGGGCAATCAATTATACTTCATGGGCATTCAGTAATACTTCATGGGCAATCGGTAATACTTCATGGGCAATCAGTTATACTTCATGGGCAATCAATAATTCTTCATGGGCAATCAGTTATACTTCATGGGCAACCAGTAATACATCATGGGCAGTCAGTAATACTTCATGGGCAATCAGTAATACTTCATAGGCAATCAGTAATACGTCATGGGCAATCATTTATACTTCATGGGCAATCAGTTATACTTCATGTGCAGTCAGTTTTACTTCATGGGCAATCGATAATACGTCATGGGCACACAGTAATACCCTTTGGGCAATCAGTAATACTTCATCGGCAAGCAATAATACTTCATGGGCAATCGGTAATACTTCGATCATGGTCAATCAGCAACATTTCATGGTCAATCAATATTACTTCATGAGCAATCAGTTATACTTCATGGGCAGTATCCAGAAAACAAAGGAAAGATATTGCTGAGTGGTTAGTTTGTCTTTCCCAGGTTATATATATGGTTGATTGAAATAATTTCTTTCTTCTTTGGATGTAAACTTATATTACTGCTGTATCTTTTGCAGTGAAAGACTTAATTCAAGTCAAGGAGTGGTTCTCTAATCGAAGCGATCAGCTTGACCTAAGAGTGACCAACCACAGGACAGGTTTGGTGACCGAACATTACAAGCAAGGACGGCCTCGGCATTTGAAAGGTACTCCTACTGCTATGATCATTACAGAATATTGCTGGAGTTTTGAAATGCATACCTTTTGATAGTACCAGTGATTAGTTTGCTAACCATTATAGCAAATACGTTAACATTCAAAAAATTTATGGTTCGTATTGTTTGAGCTCTAATTTTGAATAATTATAGCTATTGTAAAAGTGGTACCCAATTTCTTTCTCTCTTTGAGTACCAGGTGAATATTGTTATAATAAAGTTATTTAAATGTACCTTCCTGGAGTTTCTGGTCCTGGCATTTTATCACTGAAATTGGAAACTGTTATATAGACAAAAGGGTTAAAAAAATTCCATGCTAACGTCAGTAAAATATTTCATGTCTATAAACCTGAGTTTATTTTATCTTCTAGCATATTTCAGAGCACCAATGAGAACAAAGTTGAAGCCATATTTGAAGTACATTCTTCCTACGGCAAACATTTCCCTTCGATCTTCCCTTTTCACGACATTTCATTTTTAATTTTTTGGGTATTTTCATTCTTGTCATACTGATATACTTGTTTATACAGAGCAAACATACAAAGCGATCAGTCCAGGGCCTGAATCTGAACGTACCCAGATATTTTACAACCAAGCCAGAGTGGACGGTCTGACCAGGAGAGATGAGACTCCTCTGGAGATGACCGAACACTTTACGGACCGTGACGACTTCCTGTATTACCGACAAGTCGTCTTTGGCAGAAGACAGAAAAAGCTGGAACCATCTGGATCCCTCCCTAGCTCTAACCCTAGACCAATTGTGGTAGGTTTTTGTCAATGAAATAAAATAATTATAAGAGATTGTTATTTTCCTTTCTGTCAATAACTGGAAACATGTTGCAGAAGATGCCAAAAATGAGAACCATCAAAATCTTCCCCCCCCCCCCCTTCTTTTTTGTTCTGCTCCTGGTTCAGTAACAGAGCTAGAGTTATATTATCCAATCCTTGAAAGGCTGGTTTTGAAACGTTTATTGGAATCTGGCAGAAGGAAGACAATTAAATAATATTTTAGATCATAATCTTTGCATGGGCTTTGGGTTCAGATCTCAAATTCAGTATTTGTCTCTAGGGTGTTGTGATATATTATTATATCTATCCACAGAGGATCGTCGAAAGATTTCAGCGCAACCGGAAGGTACCTGCGGACGAAGACGTAGCCGAGAGAATGTTCTTGATCTCAGAGGATCGAATCCAGTTAACGTTTCACCATCAAGACGGCAAGATCACAGCCTCGGTCCGTGAATTCATCAAACCCCCCAACGCTAACGATAAAGGAGCCATCTTGACCTATTCACCAGACATGACGAGTACCTT
This sequence comes from Apostichopus japonicus, assembly GCF_037975245.1. NCBI lineage: Eukaryota > Metazoa > Echinodermata > Holothuroidea > Aspidochirotida > Stichopodidae > Apostichopus > Apostichopus japonicus. The sequence goes on from NC_092568.1 coordinate 40,944,508, forward strand.
CCAAGTCGATCCGCACAAGAAACCGGCCAAGAATCTACAGCTGTATAACACGCTGGTGGACCTGGTCTGTCAAGAGGAGAAGTCCGTCCATAGTGTCAGGGATGCAGAGGAAGAGGTAAGGAAGATTCCATTCCCCAACACCCACCCAAACCCCAACCCCCATCATTCCCCATCCGCTTTTCAACTCCACACGTAAAGTTAAAAGGGGATATTAGGACAACCTTGTGCGTAGACATAAATTATAACCTAAATATGACTCAGGATGCACCAGTTTCTAACTAAGATGTTTTTTTTCTGAGGATGATCCAATAACCCCCAATCCCCTCCCACCACCCTTCTCCCCTAAAATCAGGGTCAAATGCCCTCCTTTTTTTTTAAATCCTTGATCCACTCCTAGATAGTGTTACCTAGAGGTGCTCTGTCTGTTAAATCGTGTATGTTTAATTTCTATAGCTGACTGAGGTACAATCTACCGGTACAACAAACATGAGTATCAGATGATTGAAATACTTGCACCTGCTTGGTTGCAGACTGTCAGTCTTCATCTTTTCTTTCATTGTCTCATGCGGCTCTTTTATTTTATTTTATTGTTTCCTGACTGATCTCTATAGTTTTGAAACAGTTTGTCTTGATGCTCTTGTTCAGCCTCCTTAATTATTTGTTAAATTTCCAACTTTTAATGGTAATTTTTGATACATGTATGGCATTACTTGTTCAATTATTACCAAAAATATAATTATTTTAAACAATAATGAAAATTTTAGAGGTACTAATTAAAAGAAAACAAAATCATTTGTTGCTAATTTTGACTTTCTGAAATTTCTGCCATTTATGTTATGGAATCTGTAACCTCTGCTCATTAAATGAATCATTGTATTTATATAACATATAATAGCCTGTTCTGAAAATAAGTTTGCAATGAAATGGTCTTACTATGCAAAATAAATGTTTCACAAATTTTGGGAAGCAATCTGAACAATTGAAATTGAAGTTTGAATATCTTTAAGTGCTTGTAGTGTACTGTGTTAAGTATTGTCCTTTAGTTTACAGTTTTATGGTTTGAACAAAATTCTACTAAGCTAATATAAGAAAGAACAAAATGTGTTATTGGATCAAACACATTCTGTTAATTATGACTAACATGACTAAGAAGGAGTAATACAGTATCTGATGTTTTATCTCTCAGGTCCGAGATATCTTGAGTGACCGGAAGACTGAAGAAGATGAGTCAGAATTGGACATATCTGTTTATGACACTGAGAGAAATGAAAAGGCAAAACAGCACAGAATTGAAAGAGTGAGATATGAAAATGTTGTTTAATTATATAAAAACCCTCTTGTTGTCCAGATCATCCAGAAAAGTGGCCAGTTGTGCTTATAATTAAATAATTAGTATTAGTCAAATATTGGGATAAAAACTGAATACATGAGTGAGGTGACCATGCAGTGGTAAGAGTCATAGAGGAAGTGGGTTTTTCTGAAGATCTGAAGGTACATTGTTGTTAAAGGGTGTGAAGACTTGCGCAGAAAGAAACGTCTAATGCTGGTAATCTGACCTAGTTTCGAATGAGGTGTAACAGAAGTGTTAGACACCACCATCGATCCCAGAAAATACACACACAGCTTGCTACCGTCGATAAATAGACACTAGTGTACAGTCAGTACATACAGCTGCGGTCAATACCCACAGCACAGTGTACAAACAATACAGCGATGGACATCTCAGGTCCATCTAAAGATAACAAGGTATCACGTTTCATTACTGTACTGTCTGCATTTTGTAGCGACACGAACAAAACATCACTTGCAAGCAACAGAAAGATGGCCGCACGCGGTTTGCGGCGAGTCTTCAATGCCTTTAAATGTAACAAAATGTAATGAGTACTAGATAAAATTCATCAATGAAGGATCAAAAATTTGAATTTTGAAAAGTTAGAAGGTACAAAGACGTTCTAGTTCATCTTGTTTGCTTCAAACCTATTGAGCTTCTCCTTACAGCTGTCACCAAACAGCAAAACTCCTTGCCTTTATTTTATTTGTCAAATTATGGGAGGAATTTACTTCCTAGGGCTCTTTGAACCCAGATAGGTAGGTCTAGTCACAAACCATGGTTAAGTTGAGACTATTATTATGTTTATTTATGATGACGTTTACAGGAGAGGCAGCAACTTGAGGAGAAGAAGAGAAGAGAAGAGATGGAGTTAGATTACTTGGCCCCCTTCCTGGCTCAGATAGGAGACCCAGAGAAGCTGACCAGACAGGAAGCCATGAAACTGAAGGAAGACTGTTTATCAGATCTCAAACAAAGGCTGATAGATAAAGCCAATCTCATCCAGTCAAGATTTGAGAAGGTAAATACACACCATAGATGAAACCAACATAGTCATGTCAAAGATCACAATAAGGGGGTACCTGAAGTATCAGTATGGTCTGTCATATGTTGTCTGGCTACTTGGTTCTTTATTGAACATCCGTATAATTGACCTCAAGAGCTAGGTGTGTTTTATTTCCTACACTGCTCCGGTCTGTGCCAACCACATTTCTCACATTGTCAATAATTCTGCTGCTACCAAACTTCGGAGTGACATAACCACCGTGCAAACAAATCAAACCCTTTTCTGTTGTTCCTGTTCTTCCTAATAGGAAACTGCTGAGCTCCAGAAGAAGCAGCAGTGGTACCAACAAAACCAGGTGAACATGCAAAAGGATGACGAAGAAGAGTACATGGAATACTGCAGTGAAGCTATGTTTAGAATCAACATACTGCAACTAAGACTAAACAGGTAGGGATAAAAGGACCTATCCATGCCTCCCTCACCCCCCCCCCCCACTCCCATCCATATCCCTCCAACCCCTCCACAAACCCACTACTAACAAGTTGTTGGTGACTCCATGTTGACAAATATCCAACTTCAATGAAGACTTTACCTGTAACAAGAGATTTCTATGTACGATGTTACACTATGTTATTATCTTCTTGGTGAAACAGGCCACATCCGCATTCCCTACCACTCACACCCATTACAATCTTCCCTGCCTATAGCAACTAACGCCCGAGTCCCCTGTTTTTCGCCAAAAACAGGGGAGATTGAAATACCTATCAAGGTTGTAATGCTAGCCATACTGAACGCTCCTCTGCACAAAATCATGATTAAAGTTAAACACAGTGTACTATTTCAGTGGTCAAGCCAAATTTGTCTTCACACAGGAAAGTAGTGCTGGTCACTAGAGCACTTGTGTTTACAATCATATGGTGGCTGGTCAATTAGGTGCGCCCAATGATGGATCCTAATGGCAGTACTTGGGGTGGTTTATGCTATCAAGTAACAAATTATTAATGCTCGAGCATATTTGAGGACTGTTTTTCTATAGGCAGGCTTGACCGGCATGCCGCACCAAACTTTCTGGTGGTGCTACTGTTGGCAGATGTTTTGATTGGTAGATGACTTAGTTTGAACTATGGTAGAAATTAACATACCCATGATTATCTTACACCAACACAAGACACTCATGTCTAGATGATTGCTCTCCGATGACCTTTGACATGTCGAATGATCTCATTACTTGAAAGTTGTGTATTGCTTCTTACTTTCAGACACAAGGAGATGGCTCCAATGAAGTACATGGCTCTGGAACAGAAACTCAGAACAGATGGCAGACTTTCAGAATTCTTCTAGTCTTGTAAAAGAAAGAGAAAGAAAAGATATTATAACATAAAAAAAGCTGGCTGTCGAACATATAATTACAAAAAAAAATTATTTATTGTACTTCATCTTTAAGTGCCTTGACCTACCAGTTGTACCTTTTTATATATATATATTTCTAAAAATTTAAGAAGTTATAGAAACCCTCATTCCCACCCTCCATCTTTCCTCCCTCACACCCAGCACCCATTCAGCCAAAACCTTCTGGTAATAGTATCCAGGTTATATCCAAGTTGAGGGTTTTCACAATGACTATTTGTACTTTTCCAACATTGACTGGCTCCTCGTTCTCAACTTAAATCATATTATTATGCTAAATGTTTCCTAGCTAGCCGATGAATTAATGCAGAAATTTACAATTGGTTCACATTGATCCTAACAATATAAATGGAGGTAATGCTTCTATCAATAAAGCTGTT